>NW_027468718.1:1266550-1289050 GCF_046254945.1 Alosa pseudoharengus | reverse complement strand
AGTCAAATTGAAAAGCCTGAATTCTCTGGGGAGACATGTGCCTGGTTTTGCCATGCCTGGTCACATATTATATTCTAGTCCTCCGGCGTTCCAAGGTAGGCTATTGAAAGGTTATTTAATATAATGTCTAACCCCTCCCTCCAAAAATCGAGTTTCGTATTGACAAAAATCATGATACAAATCGAATCGTGAGGTTGGTGTATCGTTACAGCCCTACTACAGACCAACCACCGACCAACGCCACTGACCAACACAGCACTCCTGACCAACCCAACACTACTGACCAACACAACACAACTGACCAACACATTACAACTGACCAACCCAACACTAGACCAACCCAACAATACTGACCAACACAACACTACTGACCAACACTATGACCAACCCAACACTACTGACCAACACAACACTACTGACCAACACTACTGACCAACACTACTGACCAACCCAACCCAACACTACTGACCAACCCAACACTACCGACCAACAATACTGACCAACCCAACACTATCGACCAACCATACTGACCAACCCAACACTACCGACCAACCCAACACCACTGACCAACCCAACACAACTGACCAACCCAACACCACTGACCAACCCAACACTACTGACCAACACAACTGACCAACCCAACACCACTGACCAACCCAACACTACTGACCAACAATACTGACCAACCCAACACTACTGACCAACCCAACACTACTAACCAACAATACTGACCAACCCAACACTACTGACCAACACAACTGACCAACACTACTGACCAACCCAACACTACTAACCAACAATACTGACCAACCCAACACTACCGACCAACAATACTGACCAACCCAACACAACTGACCAACCCAACACCACTGACCAACCCAACACTACTGTTCAACCCAACACTACCGACCAACAATACTGACCATCAATACTGACCAACCCAACAATACTGACCAACCAAACACAACTGACCAACCCACCACTACTGACCAACACTACTGATCAACCAAACACTGACCAACCCAACACTACTGACCAACAATACTGACCAACCCAACACTACCGACCAGCAATACTGACCAACCCAACACAACTGACAAACCCAAAACCACTGACCAACCCAACACTACTGACTAACACTACTGACCAACCCAACACTACCGACCAACAATACTGACCAACCCAACACCACTGACCAACCCAACACTACTGACCAACACTACTGATCAACCCAACACTACTGACCAACCCAACACTACTGATCAAACCAACACTCCCGACCAACACTCCCTACCAACCCAACACTGCTGATCAACACCACTGACCAATCAAAACTACTGACACTACTGACCAACCCAACACCACTGACCAACACATCACTGATCAACCCAACAACAATGTGTGTGTATATCTGTGTTTTTTTTTTAGTTGTGTGTCACAAAGAGTTTTTGTTTTCTGTGTGTGATTGTGTGTGTGTGTGTGTGTGTGTGCAGCCTCCACTTACCCTGGTATGTGTGTGCAGGGGTCATCTTGTTATAGTCCTCTGAGACAATGAAATCCTACAGAGAGAGAGAGACAGACAGGGGGAGGGAGAGAGAGGGAGATAGAGAGGGAGAGAGAGAGGGAGATAGAGAGGGAGAGAGAGGGAGATAGAGAGGGAGAGAGAGAGGGAGATAGAGAGGGAGAGAGACAGAGACAGAAAGGGGGGAGAGAGGTAGAGGGGGAGGGAGAGAGAGGGAGATAGAGAGGGAGAGAGACAGAGACAGAAAGGGGGGAGAGAGGTAGAGGGGGAGGGAGAGAGAGAGGGAGAGAGGGAGGGAGAGAGGGAGAGGGAGAGAGAGAGAGAAAGGGAGAGACTCTTCAGCTCATTTAAGATAATAGAACTAGAGAGTAAGGGCAGGCTGTTATGGACCAATTGCTATGGTAACAACAGGGGGACTCACCAACACGACTCCGTTGTCCATCCCAACCGACAGACGCCGCGTCTCCGGGTTAAACGACATGCAAGAACAAGTCGCTGAGAGAGAGAGAGAGAGAGAGGGAGAGAGAGAGGGAGAGAGAGAGAGGGAGGGAGAGAGAGATGGAGAGAGAGAGAGAGGGAAGGAGGGAGAGAGAGAGAGGGAAAGAGAGAGATGGAGAGAGGGAGGGAGAGAGAGAGAGAGAGGTAGGGAGGTGAGAGAGAGGGAAAGAGAGAGATGGAGGGAGGAAGAAAGAAAGAAAGGAGAGAGAGGGAGGGAGGGAGAGAGAAGGAGGGAGAGAGAGAGAGGGAGGGAGGCGAGAGAGGGAGAGAGAGGGAGGGAGAGAGAGATGGAGAGAGAGAGAGGGAGGGAGAGAGAGAGAGAGGGAGGGAGGGAGAGAGAGAGGGAAAGAGAGAGAGAGGGAGGGAGGGAGGCGAGAGAGAGGGAAAGAGAGAGATGGAGGGAGGAAGAAAGAAAGAAAGGATAGAGAGGGAGGGAGGAAGAAAGAAAGGAGAGAGAGGGAGGAAAAAGAAAGAGAGATGCATGTTTAGGAGAGTTTTAATTGCACGGTAGGGGAGGGGTGGGAGTAGCGAGCTAGCTCTCTCTTGTTTGAACATCAACAGAGTGACATTACGCAACATCGCTTAGAGCACCTTTAAAGGTGCTATAAACAATGTTAAATGTGGTTTCATCACTTTAAAGGTGCTCTAAGCAATGTAATGTGGTTTCATCACTTTAAAGGTGCTATAAGCGATGTAATGCAGTTTCATCACTTTAAAGGTGCTCTAAGCAATGTAATGTGGTTTCATCACTTTAAAGGTGCTATAAGCGATGTAATGCAGTTTCATCACTTTAAAGGTGCTATAAGCAATGTAATGTGGTTTCTAAGCTTAACATTTTTGTCACATACAGCAAACATGTGCCCCAAATACACTGTAAAAAAACACAGTCTCTGTGGACAGCCCAGGCTCCAAAAACATTCAAATTTGCCCATAAAAACATAACAAACTGTTCCAGCAAATCACCGACGAGATGCACGTTTAGGAGAGTTTCAATTGCACAGGACGGAGGGGGAGGGAGTAGCGAGCTACCTTTAATCTTCAAAATACCCAACATCGCTTAGAACACCTTTAATCTCCAAATTCTGTTAAAGGAACACGCCACCCAATGTCAGTAGTAATATATGTTCTTACCTTAACTTTCACGAGTTGAGTCATACCTCTCCCGTGTCCGTACCTGCACTCAAACGCTCTGGTGCGCGGCTGGACTGTGTTAGCATGTTGCTATGCTAGCGGGCTTTGACGGCAACTAAGCGTAGAAGTAATCAAAAACATCCACGTTTTACCGACTTAAATACAGTTGCACGAGTAGTTGATAGAAATGCTACGGCCACGCAACGTGAAACGTGGCGATTTTCCAAGCGAATAAACCGGAGAACTACAATGTGTGGCGCAATAGCACTTGGGAGTACTTCGACCTAGCGTAGTAGTATTGTTAACACCTAATTGTAGATCCTATCCACCACAGAGTTTAGAATCCATGCTGGATGATCGACCCTCAGCCTCTCCCTCCCCTCTGAGCGAGAGAGAGGCACACACACTAGAGATGCGCTGATGGACTATTATTTCAACCATAACTGCATAGCAAAACTTATCATCCATCAGCCATCCATCAACACCAAAGTTTTTTGACCAATTTTCGAAACGGCACCCGCCCACCATCCGCTGGTTGTTTTAATGTAGGCTATATGGGTGATGCAGCGCTGCTGACGTGAGGCTAGAAAGCCCTTGCCTGTTCTAGGAAGACTGATCCAATGCAGCAAATATATTAAAAGGCTAAAGTCGTACATTGGCTATGTTGTAGCCTATCCCCAGAATATCAGCAGCAAACTCAGTCTCTGTCTCGCAAAACAGTCTCCAAATAAAACGCACATCGGCCTGTTGCCTTTTCTGCCAGCTTGTGAAAATATATCGTCCAAAATGCTTGATTGCATTGCATTCTCCACATTTTTAGCTACATTTTCATGTACCACATCAGCATTTTTGTTCAGTGAATCTTTTGTAAATTGCTTTGAAATGAATTGCGCTGTATGTCTGAAAAAGACGCGCTCGTGCAGTCAAAATGAATGGGAGTCTTCAGAACAGGCTTTCAGTCACCCTGACATAACAGTGTGTAAAGTAGCCTATAATGTGAATGACTTGTTATTTTATCAAGGATTTCTTTTTTTTGCAAAAAATAAAGTACAATAGGAATTAATTAGTAGGCCAGGAGCATGTTGAAATTATGTGGCAAATTGCGTTTTTTATTACAATGATAAAATTGTAAAAGGACGTGACCGAAGCTGAGGCAAGCCAGGCAATAGGCCTATAGGCCCGACGGTAATTGTAAAGCAATTTACAAAAGATTCACTGAACAAAAATGCTGATGTGGTACATGAAAATGTAGCTAAAAATGTGGAGAATGCAATGCAATCAAGCATTTTGGACGATATATTTTCACAAGCTGGCAGAAAAGGCAACAGGCCGATGTGCGTTTTATTTGGAGACTGTTTTGCGAGACAGAGACTGAGTTTGCTGCTGATATTCTGGGGATAGGCTACAACATAGCCAATGTACGACTTTAGCCTTTTAATATATTTGCTGCATTGGATCAGTCTTCCTAGAACAGGCAAGGGCTTTCTAGCCTCACGTCAGCAGCGCTGCATCACCCATATAGCCTACATTAAAACAACCAGCGGATGGTGGGCGGGTGCCGTTTCAAAAATTGGTCAAAAAACTTTGGTGTTGATGGATGGCTGATGGATGATAAGTTTTGCTATGCAGTTATGGTTGAAATAATAGCCCATCAGCGCATCTCTAGTGTGTGTGCCTCTCTCTCGCTCAGAGGGGAGGGAGAGGCTGAGGGTCGATCCAGCATGGATTCTAAACTCTGTGGTGGATAGGATCTACAATTAGGTGTTAACAATACTACTACGCTAGGTCGAAGTACTCCCAAGTGCTATTGCGCCACACATTGTAGTTCTCCGGTTTATTCGCTTGGAAAATCGCCACGTTTCACGTTGCGTGGCCGTAGCATTTCTATCAACTACTCGTGCAACTGTATTTAAGTCGGTAAAACGTGGATGTTTTTGATTACTTCTACGCTTAGTTGCCGTCAAAGCCCGCTAGCATAGCAACATGCTAACACAGTCCAGCCGCGCACCAGAGCGTTTGAGTGCACGTACGGACACGGGAGAGGTATGACTCAACTCGTGAAAGTTAAGGTAAGAACATATATTACTACTGACATTGGGTGGCGTGTTCCTTTAACATGTCTGTCCTTTTATGGGTACATGTGATTGGGCCTCTATAGAGCATCACAGTCCCCGCCCACAGGAGTTTCCGGAAGTAAGAATTTAATGCAATTTCTCCATTGACAATTCGGGTATAAGCCATAAAAACTTTAGCCTGGCTAGCGCCACCACTTCTCAATGAGACGTGGTCTGGGAACCAAACGTTAATTTTCTCGTATTTGAAATAAATGCCCAGATCCGTTTATTGGGTGCCACGGATGTCTATCAAATGCGTCTGTACATAGCTCATCATCGTCTTGCTTTCCCCCTTGTTCTGTGATTGGTCCCCTATCTCAGGCGAAAATTTGCTCCATGGTCTCCAGGCTGCCTTAGCAGCGTGAATCAAATCGCGCGCAAGGCAGCATGGGAACACCCAGGCTATAAAAACTTAACTGCACATGGTAGACTCAAAACCAGCTACGGCTGTACTAAGCGATTGTGTATGCTCATATAGACGCCAAAAGTTCACGGGGCACTAACCTCGTTTTGAGATAAATGTCTTTTATTCGCGATGTCTTGGATAAGTACTTCATTATCCACAATCCTGAACAATCCCACAATCCCACAGTGATGCCTCTGATTGGTGGAAAGGCCGTTATGATCATAGTTTGAAATTCTTTAGCGAAAATTATTGACAAAGATGGCGGAGTCTTTTACTGCATACGGCGAAAATCTTCATGTGAATAAAAACTTTCTAGACGAACATTGGTACTTGTATCAACAATGATTGTGGTTTATATATCACACGAACTTAGTCAGGGCCAATACACCATCAAATAGGATACTGTAAATGCTAGTTTAAACACTTAACTTTTCAGGTAGCCGATAGGCTAATCATTAGCCTTTCAGACATTTAGAATGTCATTATAATGCTGCTAACATTAGCCTACATGCTGCAACACAGGTATGACATATATTATGTTTTAGTGACCTTGTTGTTTCTATGAACATGAATTGTTGTTTATAGGAAACAACAACTTAGTCGAGGCATAAAAAGCCCTGTATATCCTCATTAAGTACTTAAACGTTTGAACTAGCTAGCTAGCTGATAGCACAAGCTGGATGCTACCACCGGCTAGAAACTGCAGTACCTGCTAAAATGGTTAGCAAACCGTCCATGCCCCTGTGAATATTTCACTGTTTCAAGGACGAAATCAAAAGTGTCCAAAGGGGTGAAAACCACTTTAAATCGGGTCACATTATTGACTGTTGTGTGTCCGAGGGTCAGCTTGTGGGTTTTGTAAGGGCCAGCATGAGGGACAAGACCTACAAAGTTGTGTGGTGAGTTTTGCAGGGAGGTTGGTAATGCTAGATCTAGTTAACATTAGCTAGGCTACTGTAGCCTTCATACTGTAGTGTATGAGTCATATCATTAATCATTAACCTAGAAATACTTCTTCGTACATTTAATGAACATTTTGTGTAATAATTCACAGCAAGTTAATAAACTGAATATGGTGGTCCAAGAGCGGTCCATGCATCAGGATGGCAGTCAGAAAGCACTGCACAATGTTACTAACGTTAACGGCTTTCACACACACACAATATAAAATACACAATGATAATGGGATGATAATGGGTTTATGGGATGAGTAGTTCCTTCGCCCGGAATTGAAAATATGTACAGTCTTGTACCTTTGACTTTTTTTGGATTTTCTCTTCGTTTTTTCAGTCGAAATGATATATTGTATGCTTATGAGTTATGCCGTAGCTGGTTAGCCTAAGACATGCTGTAAAACTCTTTAGATACGGATTTTTGCAAAACATCAATGGGAGAAATGAATGGGAAATGTACTTCCGGAAACTAAGCTCTCTCGGAGGAGGGGCGGGACTGTGATTCTCTATGGGCTTCTATGTGTACATGTGATTGGGCTTCTATGGGCTTCTATGTGTACATGTGATTGGGCTTCTATGTGCACATGTGATTGGGCCTCTATGGGCTTCTATGTGCACATGTAATTGGGCTTTTATGTGTACATGTGATTGGGGTTCTATGGGCTTCTATGTGTTCATGTAATTGGGCTTCTATGGGCTTCTATGTGTACATGTGATTGGGCTTCTATGTGCACATGTGATTGGGCTTGTATGGGCTTCTATGTGTACATGTGATTGGGCTTCTATGTGTACATGTGATTGGGCTTCTATGGGCTTCTATGTGCACATGTGATTGGGCTTCTATGGGCTTCTATGTGCACATGTGATTGGGCTTCTATGGGCTTCTATGTGCACATGTGATTGGGCTTCTATGTGACTGTATTCCTGTTCATAACAAATGAACAGGAATACAGTCACATGTAAACCAACAAGGTAACACTTTATTTTAATGTGTCGCTGTTACAGTGTACCTACCTAATTAGGTACAGTGGTACAACCTGTGTAACAACATGTACTATCAGGTACTGTCATTGTACTTGCATTATGTATTTGTGGGTACCTACATATAGTTGTTACATTGTAATACTGAGTGCTTTTACAAAACTTTGCCAATTTGCCTACATTTTCATCAGATGCAAAGAGCTGACCTGAGACCTGCTGGATGGGGTAAATCTGGTCATGATAGATTTGATATACAAAGCATTCTTAGCTCCAGTCAAGGCCTCATTGTCTTCAGTGTACATGTAACAGCTGTGCTGCTACAACCTTGTTACTTTTTGATACAGTGGAATAAACCTATTAAGTGTACCAGTTAATTACTTACATGTACATATGACATGTATGTTATGTCTTCGATGTCTTGGAACAGGTCTACTAATTCACTACATAGTACATATATCAACTGTGTTGGTACACACTTATTGCTCTTTGATACAGTGGCATAAAACCATTAAAATGAAGTGTTCCAGTTAAGTACTTACAATTACATATTACATGTATGTTGTGTCATTGGTGTCTTGGAACATGTCTGCCATTACCCTACATACTGTAGTACATGTATCAACTGTGTTGGTAAACATTTATTACTCTTTTGATACAGTGGAATAAACCCATTAAAATAAAGTGTAGCAGTTAAGTACTTACATCTACATATATACATCCTGTCAATGATGTTATGCATCCTGTAATTGATGTGTTGAAACGTGTCTGCTGTTACACCACACAGTACATGTGAATTAGTAGACCTGTTCCAAGACAAGACCTGTTCCAGTTTATTCCACTGTATCAAAGAGTAACAAGGTTGTAGCAGCACAGCTGTTACATGTACACTGAAGACAATGAGGCCTTGACTGGAGCTAAGCATGCTTTGTATATCAAATCTATCATGACACGATTTTATGTGTGTGTGTGTGTGTGTGTCTATGTGTGTGTGTGTGAGTGTGTGTGTGTGTATGTGTGTGTGAGTGTGTGTGTGAGTGAGTGTGTATGTGTGTGCGTTCCGTGTGTGTTTGTGTGTGTGAGAGAGTGTGTGTGTGCATGCATGTGTGTGTGTGTGTGTGTGTGTAGCTTCCTCACCAGGCATGCTGTGGTACACGCTGGGCCAGTATTGACCGCTGTCTCTCTTTAGCCAGATGCGGATGGTCCTGCACACACACACACACATACATAGTTATATACATTTAAGTATATTAGTATATATTAGTATACATTTAAGTATATATATTTAAGTATATATTTAAGTATACTTAAATAGTATATATACTTATAAAGGCAGCCGTGGCCCACTGGTTAGCACTCTGGACTTGTAACCGGAGGGTTGCCGGAACCCCGAGCAGTAGGAACGGCTGAAGTGCCCTTGACCAAGGCACCTAACCCCTCACTGCTCCCCGAGCACCGCTGTAGCAGGCAGCTCACTGCGCCGGGATTAGTGTGTGCTTCACCTCACTGTGTGTACACTGTGTGCTGAGTGTGTTTCACTAATTCATGGATTAGGATAAATGCAGAGACCAAATTTCCCTCACGGGATCAAAAGAGTATATAAACTTATACTTATACATACATACACACACACACACACACACACACACACACACACACACACACACACACACACAAAGAAAGAGAGAAAGAAGTCAATAGAACACTCCAGTAGAGGCTGAAGAGCTGAAGGCAGTGTCGTAGTCACACACACACACACACACGTAGGCACGCACGCGCACACACACACACACACACACACACACACACACAAACACACGTAGGCATGCACGCACACACACACACGTAGGCACACACACACACACACACAAACACACGTAGGCATGCACGCACACACACACACGTAGGCACGCACGTGCACACACACACACACACACACAGCACACACACACATAGGCACACACGCACACACACATATACATAGGCACACACACACACACACACGCACAGACATACACACACATACGTGCACACACACACGCACGTGCACGCACACACAAACAAACACACACACACACACACACACACACACACACACACACACACACACACATGCACATTAGAGGTAAAGGTGGCACCTACGCCTCCATATGTAGAGGCTGCCAATTACTGCTGATACAGAGCAATATCTTCTTGGCCTTGTTCTTACGTAGTCCACAGATTTGCAGGCCTCGTACACACATCTTGTGCACATGGCCTAAACTACCAAAAATGAGGGCAATGATTTTACAGGAGTAACCAGAGTTATTGAAAACATTGTACCATGGTTGATATTTTAACAGTTTTGAAGCATAGCAGATGTCCATGTAAGCATCGAAAAAGCAACCAATTTCTATTATTGTAACGGCTTTGGTGTGTTCTTGGTAAGTTATTCATGGCAGTTTCCAATGTAGCGCACTGTTTGTATCACTGTGTGTGATACGTTATGGTCAGCACAGGGCAGACAGGCCAGTTGTCCTTGTAGGCGTAGGCCTGTCCAGTGCTGTATCATGCGCGAGTGGAAGTGATTGATTATTGCCCTTCTGGTGTTTTGCCGTCGAGGAGTTGAATGTTGTGGCCAGTTGTGATGGTTGCCTCTGCCGTGATGGTTGGATCCGTGATGATGTTATTGTTGATTTCCACTGACTGTCCTAATGTGTCCCTCCAGCGCAGTTGGACATTTGCGCGGTTGCATAGGTCACTCAGGTCCAGCCAGTCCGAGCGCACGCCGAAGCCTGGTGTGTTGGTGTGTTCCATTGGCTTTTCTTCTGAACCCGAGGAAGCTGGCGTCATCTGATGTAGATAGAGGGACCTAGCGCTTCCTCAGATGTAGCAGAAGTTTTCGGGCAAGCTCACGCAGGGCTGCGTCATCATTGTTTAGCATCCTTAACAGGTTGCGTATTCTGGCGGCAACATACACCCACTCTGTGTGAGGGACACCCAGCCCTCCCTCTCTGGCCCTGTGAAACAGAACGTCTCTTGTCCAGTTAGTGTTTAGTCCCATCCAGCGTCTTACTAGGCCTACAGTCTTATTATTCAGCTCATTTAAGATGCATTTAGGGATGTGGATGTTTGCAAAGAGATGCTGTATTTTGGAAAGAGCAATCTCTCTTATGGCCTGTAATTTCATTGCGACAGGGAGGGGGGATGAATCTACCATCTCCATCCTTGTGCAGTATTCGCTGCTAAGTTTGTGTAATTGCTCTTCCCATTCACCCGCGATGTTGAATCGGTGTCCAAGGTAGCAGTAGGTTTCGTGGCACGCATACACTTTAATCTGATGGAAAAGGAGGGTGGCTTGTCTTGATACCACCTGTTACCTCCACTGCGTCTCTCGTAGAACACAGCACACTTGGTGTTTTTCACCTCTAGTCCGGACCACCGCAGGAATTCGTTGTGTGGGATAGCATGGTCTCGTAGGCATGCACACACACACACACACACACACACACACACACACGTAGGCATGCACGCGCACAAACACACACGTAGGCATGCACACGCACACACACACAAACACACACATGTAGGCTCGCACGCACACACAGACACGTAGGCACGCACGCACACACACACACACACGTAGGCACGCACGCGCACACACACACACACACACACACGTAGGCACGCACACACACACACACAAGCACACACACACGTAGGCACGCACGCACGCACACACATACGTAGGCACACACACACAAACACACGCACACAGACATACACACACATACGTGCACACACACGGGCGCGCACGCACACACAAACACACACACACACACAGACACACACACAGACAGACAGACACACGCACGCACACACACACAAACACATACACACATGCGCGCACACACAAGCAAACACACACACACACGCGCGCGCGCGTGCGCACACGCACACACAAACACACAGACACATACACACACACGTGCGCACGCACACACAAACACACAGACACACACACACACACACAGCAGCAGCCTTTACATTAGTTTGACCGGAAGTCATTCATTCCTTACGAGGAATCGCAGGCTGCATGCAAACAGAGATGAACGAGTGTGTGTGTGTGTGTGTGTGTGTGCCTACGAGTGTGTGGGCGTGTGTGTGTGTGTGTGCCTACGAGTGTGTAGGCCTGATGTGATACGAACGAGTGTGTGGGCCCGATCTGACAGATCACACAGAAATATTACAAATGTTATCCGTTAGCTGCATATTTTATGACTGTTGAGTAGAATGAAAACTTAAGCAGTATGATAGTCCATTCATTTCATTTCATTCAAAACAAACCAACTGAATAAAGCTTCATGCAGGACTCTGAAGTCTACCCAGAACTTGAATATATTTTAGAATAAATGTACAGCTGAGCTGACACATATACAACGCCCCCCCCCCCTAACATTCTGCTGTCACATGATTGGTTGCTGCGAAGCTTTGATCAGCAAAGCTGCGCCTTGATGCACGCGCGCGCGGAGACGGCGCCACCCACATTAGGTCGCGAGCTCCCCCATGAAGAGAGAACTGTTGTGCGTCTCGAGCTTGCGATGTTTTCTGGTTGCTTTTCCCTTCTCTTGGCGGGAGCTATACCCGCGAGCCCCCTCTTCCTCCCAGCATTCCTGCTCTATTGGCGCCGCGGCTGGAACCGTGGCGCAACGTTGGCCGCTTCACGCGAGCGGATCAGATCACCCTACCTGTCGTCGGAGACGCTGATCACCCCGTCCTCTTTCGGAATGATGACCGCCGTGATCACGAGCTCCTGCGACGTTTCAATCTTGCTTAGCAGCACTGGCTTTCGCGCCTGGGCGCGAGGTTGGATCTCCGCAGCCATGTCGACGTTGAAACCGAGTTTCTGTCACCTGGCAGCGCGAGGTAACACAGGCCACCAGCAGCAGCACAGGCTGCACGGGGCGTCCGCGAGGGTTTGTTGTGACACAGTGGGTTACTGCCTGTCAGCTGACCGGGTGCGCGTTCCCGAGACTAAGCACAGATACACTGCTCATGCGCGTGGGCTTCGTTCGGACTCCCAGGCAAGAGGGCGATCCAGCTACTGTCAGAATCAGCCGCGTGGACAGGCCCAAGGCAACGCTGACCGAGCGAACTGAGCCAAACGAGCCCTGAAGAGCCTGTCATATTTGCATAAGAGGAAGTGTAACGTTGACTGTCGCTCAAACTGCCGCTATCCTAAACTGACCCGTTCACCTGATAGACGCAGCAAACATATTGAAATTCCCCTTTGGGATCAATAATATCTATCTATCTATCTAAAATATAAACGAAACATGACCCCCCCCCCCCACACACAATATGGTTAAACCCACATTAGTGAACATTTCACCTTCAATTCCCCTCACAAAAACGAATAATAACATGGACTAGGTGTATGTAATACTTCTATGATGTTCTGAGATAGGCTAGCCTGTACTTCTAGATAATACCCTAACCCCTCTAGTGGTCCTATAGCCTACTTCTATAGTATCAAAAATACTATACCATTCCTATAATATAGTATTCCTATAGGATTAGTATAATATTTTACCTCAATAGGCCTACTACAACATACCTATAGGACTCCCAAAAGATTAGTATAGTATTGTACCGATGTCGCCTGTGTATCAGAGCACACAGTAAGAACAGAGCAGAGTTAAGCCTGAACTTAAATCAGGTTTATTGTAGAACATAAACAGCCCGTTATTCAATGGCTGCAGACCACACCATAAAGAATTCTCGAACAACGAGAGTGATTAGTTAATGTAACAATTCTTTTTTTTATTTATATAAAATCTCTTTTATTTTGAAAATAAAAATGAAGGAAATGGAGCTTATAAGAATAGAGATTACTCAGAAGTTTCAGGGCATGGCCACCACTCCAAATAAGGGCCTAAATATGAATTAAGGTTTCTAATGTGATGCAGCTACTTGTTTCTGTTATGACCCAGGGGTGTGTGTGTGTGTGTGTGTGTGTGTGTGTGTGTGTGTGTGTGTGTGTGTGTGTGTGTGTGTGTATGTGTGTGTGTATGTGTGTGTGTGTGTTATGACCTAGGGGTAAGGCCACAACCAAAGAGGGGGTGGAGAGGTTGGATCTTTATCTAAAATATAGATTTATTAACCAAACTAACCAAAATAACAAACAAACAAACAAACAGTGTGAGGTGGGTCCAAGGGCCTGTACTACGAAGGGAGCTTAACCTACCCTGATGTAACCCAGGGTTACTTTGTTAAACCAGGGTTGACAAAACCTGGTTATCTTAAGTGGTGTTAATCGGTACTACGACGCTGATTATGAAGTTGATTTGATGCTTGAGTTGATGTGCGTTCATATAAAAGGGGCGGGTTGCAGCGCAAGTTACCACTTTTAATGATGACGCGATCACCTTATTTTACGGATGAGGAATGCACAATTATTGTGACAAGTTATGAGGAATTAAAACCCACTCTACGACAAAAATCAAATACGTCGGCAGTGAACAAAACAAGGCTGTTGGCAACGTATTGCAGATCGGGTAGCCTAAATGCCTAAAAGTAAAGTTTTATTCCCACATGTTCTTCAAATATGTGTTACAGAGGATTAGTAGCTTGCGGTATGTCTGAAATGAGTTGAAATAATTAAATAGCCTATTTTGAGTTCATAGAAAGGCCTACAGATGCAACCGATTTCAGAAGTGGGAATATAGATTACAGTAATAAGGATAATTGAATGTTTAAGTAGCCCCCATTGACTGATTTAGTGTATGCCTAATCCTGTGACCATTTCAGATGCAACATTGCCAAACGCACATGGCAGCAGGTGAAAATGAAACACAAAAACATTATTCAGAATAGTAGGTTTAGTTATAGTTATAGGTATATAGGTATAGTTATAGCTTGCATTAATATTTCTTAATTATGAAAACATGTAGGCCTAGCTTACAGTATCACAGTTTTACAGTAGCAGAAGAGTTGGCCATCGCAAATAATAGTGGAAGGCCGATTATGGAGGGGGTTGAGGGAGGCATTTGGTCGGATTCTGGTGCTGTGGAAATGTGTAGCCTTTATGTGCAGGGTACAGTAATATGACATTCAATTCAACAAGTTTGTTAAAATTGTGATTTTAATTTATTAGGCCTACTGTAGGCTATGTCCGATTTATTTTAGGCTATTCTTGCTCAGATGTTCAGCATACTGTAGGCTATGTCCGATTTATTTTCGGACATACAGTATTCTTGCATCACCGATGGAATACATGAATGTCCACGTACGAGCATTGCTATGAGACGTCTTCCTAGATCATCTGACAAAGATAACGAATTCCCTCGACTGACAATATATATCTTCATAGAGAATATCGTCCGGGTAGGCTATATATATTTTCTGGCGGTCTCTAAAACCCCTCGCCCTGCGAAGAGAGTCCCTCACGATTTACGCTCCAATGTCGTATGGATCATCCAGGTACGCCGACATGTCTCGGGAGAAATTGTTAGTGGAAGGGTGGTACTTATAAAGGGTGTGGTTAACGGAAACCTCGGGTTAACCAAAAACATAACCTGGTCCGAGCAGGTTTGAGATGCAGCGTAAATTGCCATGGCAGCATACCTCGGTTAAAACCTATCCACCTTTCGTAGTACGGGTTAATCGGGAAGTTACGCCACACGTGATCAAGTTACTCTCGAAGTTACCCAGATAAGCCAGTAACCCTGCTTCGTAGTACTGGTTCGGAGCAAAGTCCTCCAAGCAGCAAAAGCTAGATCTTTCTACCTCACAACAAAAACATATGACACAGGCTGAAGTCAACCGTAGGTCTGTCGATGTGCAATATCTTGAATTTACCCTTGGGGATCAATAAAGTATCTATCTATCTATCTATCTATCTAATAAATATTGAAAGTTATGTAGCCTACAAAGACCTGTCTGTTCTACTCATTTCTACTGGCTGCTCAAAACAGCTCAAAAAAATCCAAATTCTTTGACATATAGCAACTTTTTTTTTGTAACAGTAACGCAAATAGTTACTTTCCCTGGTAACGAGTTACTCTTATCATAGAGTAATTCAGTTATTAACTCAGTTACTTTTTGGAACAAGTAGTGAGTAACTATAACTAATTACTTTTTTAAAGTAACGTTCCCAACACTGCATATGGGATAGTAAATAGCAGATCAAACTAGCATGCTGCAAGTGCATCAAGAAAGGTCCATGTTAATGACCAATAGACTAGGATTCTGGGGTGGCACCTGGGGTGGCCAGTCGCATCTCAAGGGTGGCCAGTCGCATCTCAAGGGTGGCACCTGGGGTGGCCAGTCGCATCTCAAGGGTGGCCAGTCGCATCTCAAGGGTGGCCTGTCGCATCTCAAGGGTGGCCTGTGCCACCCGCAGCCATCCCTCTGGCTCCGCTCCTGAGGTCATTTAATGCAACAAACAACACTGAAACATAATTCTGCCCCTCAACACTGAAACATAATTCTGCCCCTCAACACTGAAACATAATTCTGCCCCATCTAAACACTAAAGCATAATTCTGCCCCATCTCAACACTGAAACATAATTCTGACCCTCAACACTGAAACATAATTCTGACCCTCAACACTGAAACATAATTCTGCCCCTCAACACTGAAACATAATTCTGCCCCATCTAAACACTAAAGCATAATTCTGCCCCATCTCAACACTGAAACATAATTCTGACCCTCAACACTGAAACATAATTCTGACCCTCAACACTGAAACATAATTCTGCCCCATCTAAACACTAAAGCATAATTCTGCCCTATCTCAACACTGAAGCATAATTCTGCCCCATCTCAACACTGAAGCATAATTCTGCCCCATCTCAACACTGAAACATAATTCTGCCCCTCAACACTGAAGCATAATTCTGCCCCACAACACTTTAGCTGTAATCCTGCCCCACAACACTTAAGCATACTGTAATCCTGCCCCACAACACTTAAGCATACTGTAATTCTGCCCCACAACACTTAAGCATACTGTAATCCTGCCCCACAACACTTAAGCATACTGTAATCCTGCCCCATCTCAACACATAAGATGTAATTCTGCCCCATCTCAACACTGAAACATAATTCTGCCCCATCTCAACACTTTTGGGGGGCAGCCGTGGCCTACTGGTTAGCGCTTCGGACTTGTTACCGGAGGGTTGCCGGTTCGAACTCGACCAGTAGGCACTGCAGAAGTGCCCTTGAGCAAGGCACCCAACCCCTCACAGCGCTGCTGTTGTAGCAGGCAGCTCACTGCGTCGGGATTAGTGTGTGCTTCACCTCACTGTGTGTTTCACTAATTCACGGATTAGGATAAATGCAGAGATCAAATTTCCCTCAAGGGATCAAAAGAGTATATGTACACTATACTTTAGCTGTAATTCTGCCCCATCTCAAAACTTTAGCTTTAGTGCAGTAGCAGTTTAGTGCAGTAGTGTAGGGTAGTGCAGTAGTAGTGTAGTGTAGCAGTAGTATTGTAGTGCAGTAGTAGTGTAGTGCAGTAGTAGTTTAGTGCAGTAGTAGTGTAGTGCAGTAGTAGTGTAGCAGTAGTAGATTAGTGCAGTAGTAGTGTAGTGCAGTAGTAGTGTAGTGCAATCCCAAGTTAGATAGATAGATACTTTATTGATCTCCAAGGGGAAATTCAGGGGGTCTCAGTAGCATACAGACATCACACACAACATGCACTTACAGCAGAAATGGTAAATATAAGTATAAGTATAAACATATAACCAAACTCCACTGTGCAATAGAGACAGTAGGAGATAAGAAAAACTAACAAAACTAAATACTAAATATACTATATAAATTAAATGTAAAAAATCCAGTGTGCTTGAGGGTGATCAAGCATGAGACGCTTGTAGTGACAGGGCCTGTAGTTCTGTGTGCATGGTGAGGTGCTCAAGAGAGTGAGTGTCATGGTGAAGGAGCAAAAGTAGACCAACAGTAGTCCTGTAGTTCTGTGTGTATGGTAAGGTGCTCAAGAGAGTGAGTGTCATGGTGAAGGTGCAAAAAGTAGTCCAACATTAGTCCAACAGTGCAACAGTGCAATAATAAGGTCTAGAGACCAGCATAAATAATATGGACAAATAGGAGAGTAAAGTATAATGTAGACAAGGTAATATAAAAAACTATAAAAAAAACTCTGTCAGTGCAAGAACAGGTTGAGGTAATAGGGTTACAGCCATTCAGTATTGTAGCAGAAGCCATTGATCATGTGTGCTAATATAGCATGAAAAACAGTGTAGCAGGAAAACAGTAGGGAAAACATTAGGCTGTGTACATTAGTAAAACAGTAGTAAAACAGTAGTAAAGCAGTAGTGGGCAGTCAGTACTCAAACATGGACATGGAGAGGGTGGAGAGGCAGACAGACTAAGCAGAGAAGTCTATCTCTCCTCTTCCCTTTAGTGAAGCATTAAACAGTTCAATGGCCCTGGGGACAAAAGACTTCCTCAGCCTTTCAGTTGTGCATGGCAGTGAGCTAAGTCTCCAGCTGATCAAGCTCTTTTGCTTTTTAATAGTGCTGTAGAGTGGATGGCATTCATTGTCCAAGATGTTGATCAGTTTGTTCAGGGTCCTTTTGTCAGATATTGAAGTGATGCACTCCAGTTCAGCTCCCACTACAGAGCCAGCCTTCCTTACCAGCCTGTCAAGTCGCCCAGCATCCTTCTTCTTTGTGCTTCCTCCCCAGCATACCACTGCATAGAAGAGGACGCTGGCCACAACAGACTGGTAGAACATCCTGGGGGTCGTTTCTAGAAAGCATCGTTTGCTAACTTGCGTCGCAACCTTGGTAGTTCGCTCCATCGTTCTTGGATTTGGTGTTTCTAGAAAGGGTAGTTCGAACTCTCAATCGCAAACAAGGACGCAAAGTTTGGTCGTTTGAACTACTGCCCCTAGGCAGTCGCACTTGTGTCGTTCCTTGGTAGTTCCTGTTGGTGTCCGGAGCGCCTAACCAAAAATCACAACCGCCTAACCAAAATTTGCGAAGTGGATGTTTATCTCGTGACTCAATGATTGATCTATCCTGTAGCTTAATATTGATTAAGACACTGCTCCCCTACTTGGCTCATTCTTGCTATTTATGTTAATTAAAGTATTGCCTTGCTTTTAGTATTATAATCTTCACGATCCCTAACAACAGCAGTGTTAAATGGTGTAGTGGCTAAAGCAGATGACTTATTATCCCAACGTTGTAGGTTCGATTTTCTTATGATGTGAGATTGTCCTCTTGCTTCTCGCTACCTGCAGGTGAACTAGTGTGACACGTAGATTCAATTGTTTTTGACTGATGTATTGTACCTAAGGTCTCTCGATGTAGAGTAACTATATACATAAATATGTATGGTCAAAACCTATTGTTGTGTCTCGTAGGCCTACTCTTACTCAGAGATGAAAAGAAGAGATAGGATGCGAACTCCGGCCGAGCGCGCAGTGCACCAACGCGCTGCCGTTAAGCCACGAGACAGTTGACAACCTATGGGATACCCAGATATTTGTCCAGGCTATATATTTTTTCCAACACATAGATATTTAACACAAATAATGACTCATATTAGTCTGCTTAAGTTAACTGTTTTATATGCTTGCAATAGGTTTAGGTTTTGGCTGATGGCAATGACAATACCAGCATTAATCACTCGGTTTAGATTAGAAACATGTCGACATAGGCCATGACAGAACATTTCTAGGGGGTGGGGTATTACACGTTGCCACTGTTTCCACCAATTATATGTATCACTGTATCATCAACAACGTTGTTGGAACTATGGTGTTCGAACGTCGGAGGTAGCGAATTGCGACACAGGTACGATGCTTTCTGGAAACAGGTGTAACAGTGTCGTTGTTTGGTCGCAAGTTGCGTCGTACCATGGTGGTTGAGCAACGTCGTTGCTAACTTTTCTAGAAACGACCCCCTGAGGAGCTTGCTGCACACATTGAAGGACAGCCTCCTCAGGAAGTACAGCCTGCTCTGCCCTTTCTTGTAAAGTGCATCAGTGTTGGCTGACCAGTCCAGTTTATTGTCCAAGTGGAGACCCAGATACTTGTAGGTGCTTACCACCTCCACATTGACCCCATCAATGGAGACTGGTAGCAGAGCGGGCTTAGACCTGCGGAAATCCACCACCATCTCCTTGGTCTTTGAAGTGTTTAGTTGAAGGTGATTGAGTTTGCACCATTGCACAAAGTCCTCCACCAGGCTCCTGTACTCCTCCTCTTGCTCGTCCCTGATACACCCCACAATTGCAGTATCATCAGAAAACTTCTGCATGTGGCATAACTCGGTGTTGTAGCGGAAGTCAGATGTGTACAGGGTGAACAGGACTGGAGAGAGCACAGTTCCCTGTGGCGCTCCGGTGCTGCTGATCACAGTGTCAGAGAGACAGTTCTTCAGTCTGACGAACTGTGGTCGCTCGGTCAGGTAATCTGTAATCCAGGTTACCAGGTGAGTGTCCACACCCATCTGCAAGAGCTTGTCTCCCAGTCTGAGGGGTTGGATGGTGTTAAAAGCACTTGAGAAATCAAAGAACATGATTCTCACAGCACTTTTCCCCTTGTCTAGGTGAGAATGTGTCCTGTGTAGAAGATAAGTGATGGCATCGTCCACGCCCACTTTCTCCTGGTATGCAAACTGTAACGGGTCTAGTGCATGGCGTACCTGGGGTCTGAGCATACCTAAGACCAGTCGCTCCATTGTCTTCATCACATGTGATGTTAGAGCGACAGGCCTGAAGTCATTAAGCTCACTGGGGTGTGGTTTCTTAGGGACGGGGGTGAGACATGATGTCTTCCACAGTGTTGGAACTTGTCCGAGACGTAGACTCCAGTTGAAGATGTGCTTCAGTGGCTCCCCCAGTTCAGCAGCACAGGCCTTGAGCAGCCTTGGACACAGTCTGTCAGGCCCGGCTGCCTTATGTGGATGAAGTTTTTTTAAAAGATAACTTTCTTGATCAGCTGAAATGATGGGGGGGATGAGGGGAGTGGAGGGGGAGGAGGGGTGCTTCTGAGAGGGTTGTCGTGTGGCTAGAGACTGATGGCCGTTGGCTGAGGCCATTGTTGCCGCACTACTCGTGGTCACCATGTGGGGGAGAGGTGCGATAGCCTGATCAGCAGTGATGGTGGAGCCATGTGGGGGAGAGGTGCGATAGCCTGATCAGCAGTGATGATGGAGGGGGGGAGGGGAGGGGGGGGGGGCAGCATCTGAGGTCTGTGTGTCTGATGGCTGTTGACTGAAGTCGTTGTCACCTCGTTGTTCGTGGTCGCCATGTGGGGGAGGGGTGCAATATCCAGTGATGGTGGGGGTGAGTGTTGCACTGGTAATGAGGTGGGGGCTGGGGGATGACCACCTCCTTGATGTCCCTGTCAAGGTTGCCAGAGTCTTGGACAGCTCAACAGCCATGTACAGCACCAGTCCGCCTCCCTTCTTTTTGCCAGAAAGTTTATTGTCTCTGTCCAAACGAGCTACACTGAAGCCGGGCAGCTCAACGTTAGCTGGGGGGATATGGCTTGTTAGCCATGTCTCCGTAAAGTATAGCAAACTACAATCCCTGTACAACTTCTGATTTCTTACCAGGGCAGCCAGTTCGTCAGTCTTGTTGGCCAGTGAGTTCACGTTTCCCATAACCATCGAAGGAACTGAGGGCTTGTGTTTCCACTTCTTCTCCCGACGCCTAGTCCTCACTTTAACTCCCGCTCTGCACCCCCGAAAGCACCACAGCTCCTCCGGAATGTTTACATGAACCCTACCAGCATTCCGTCGTATTGCAAGCAGCTGATTCCTTGTGTACACAAGTTTGTTGCCGCTGGAGCATTGTAATAGATCCATATCCATAGGATAGAATGAAAACACTCCTCAAAGTGCGTAATCCAAAAAAGTTGCAAAGTGAAAAAGTAAAAAGTAAACAAAAGACGTAAGAAAAACACAAAGACACGGAGCTACCTCGACAGGCTGCCTCTCTCGACGGTGCCGGAACCGGAAGTTATGACAAACTGTGACATCATGTTTAGACACAGTCCGACCATGTCACTGTCAAAATAGAGGACACCAATGAAGTGCACAGAGTTGGTGTTAGCTTTGGGTGGTGGTAGTACGGTTGCTAAGAAGCTGGGCTAGCCTGCAGTAACCTGAAAAGTTGCCAATTCCCAGCTTCCACCTGTATGCCCTTCAGCAAGGCAATTAACCCCTATCAATTAATTATAGGGGTAATTGCCTTGCAATTAACCCCCTATTAATTAATGAGTGTGTGTGTATGTGTGTGTGTGTGTTCGTGCATGTGTGTAATGCCATTTGAGACAGACTGGTTTAGTTAGTCAGGTGCACGTTATCCAATATGAATGACAGAGTAGGGCAGGTAAAAATGGACCAACCCTTAAACGTGTACAAAACTGTGATCTTTATTAAAATATTTACACAAATATGTACACAAATATGTTCACATGGTTTACATTACGGTAATGCTAATGTTAACATGTTCGGATGGTTTACATTATAGTAATGCTAATATGTTCACATGGTTTACATTACGGTAATGCTAAATAGTAAACTGATATTTACAGGTCTGTACATTATTTTAGTGTATTTTTGTGTATGTTCATGGCTGAAATAGTACAATGTAAAATAATATTTACAAATATGTACAAGTGTGTGTGTGTGTGGCTCATAGTGGGTGCTCAGCTGGATTTAGGACGCGGCCCATGAAGAGGATGGATCCTGGACAGAAACACACACACACACACACACACACACACACACACACACACGACAGAGAGAAATGACCGCTATGTTCACTTATTTCATGATTACAACTTAAAAATTTCTTCTTAAAAGATTTCATGTTATAATTTCATTCTGATTCCATATTGTGTTTGTGGTTTATGTGTCGTGGGGTTGTG
>NW_027468718.1:1216550-1256550 GCF_046254945.1 Alosa pseudoharengus | reverse complement strand
CGCCTGCGGTGTGAGTCGGAGACGGTGCGCGAGAGACTGAGCAGTGTGTGTGTGTGTGGGTAGACAGCTGATTGAGTTAGCTGTCGGTCATAAGACCGTGTTTAAAGGCGCGAGCTGCGTGTTCGCGGGCTCTGGCGGCGATGTCCGTACCACTCGGTCAGGATTCCTGCCGCGCGGGGCTAGATGAGCCAGGCAGAGGGAGGCATGCCACCGACCGACAAATCCGCGTGAACACACGCGCTCACACACACTGATGAACTCAAACACCCACACACATTCTGTAATACATAGTTTTTTATTTACACACACACACCTTAGCTCAGCAGCAGTCAACACCAGGAACAGTTGAGCCTGATACACACAGAATCATACTAAGCCTTCTCTCTCTCACTCACACACACACACACACACACTTCAATTGATAAATGCACTTCAGTCTCATCAATATACCTCCATTACATTCTCCACCACAGACATTGTTACTCATTTTTGACCCCCCAACTCCCCCTCTCTCACACAGACACACACACACACTTGCTGACAGGTCCTCATAATCCCTTTTAAGGCCACAGGGAGTTCTAAGTGACCCATCATCACGATGAAAAAACAACATTAACATTTGTTCCTGGTAGCAGGTATTGTTGATTGGTTGTCAGCTGAACCCTCAGTCCACTATCAGACTATCTGACCTGTATGTAATCACTTCCTGTATGTAATCACTTCCTGAAGAGTATCTGATCTATCTGCACCCGAGACAGCTACTTAACCTAACACACTAACACACACTAGACAGCTACTTAACCTAACACACTAACACACACACTAGACAGCTACTTAACCTAACACACTATGCACGCTACACACTAACACACACACTAGACAGCTACTTAAAGGAAAATTCCGGTTTTTAGCACTTTAAGGCCCTTTTCTGGTTTGTTTTGGATGAACTAGAGTGGTGGACACCGAAATTTTGACGATTGGTCCTGTCTCGACTTTTCTGACTCGTTTTGAATCGCCTTTTCACCTCTCAGGGTGGCTGGCAATGGGCATACTGTAGTAGGCTACTCAAACATGTCCTAAAACAACCCTTAACGTTCGTTTTCAAAACTGTGCAACTCACCGAGTGGATAGTGGTGTTTGTTGATGTTCCAAAACAAGTAGCGTAGCGAAATACAGTTTCTGTCGTCTTTTATTTGGCATTTTGTAAAATCCCATTGATTTCTGTTGGAAGACTCATTGCACGTTGCGCCACTGTCTATGCTTCAGGTTCAAATACGAATCATACATTGCGCACATATATTTGCTTTTAATAGTCAACGAACTCCACTAACCACTCGGTGAGATGCACAGTTTTGAAAACGATCGTTAAGGGTTGTTTTAGGACATGTTTGAGTAGCCTACTACAGTATGCCCATTGCCAGCCACCCTGAGAAGTGAAAAGGCGATTCAAAACGAGTCAGAAAAGTCGAGACAGGACCAATCGTCAAAATTTCAGTGTCCACCACTCTAGTTCATCCAAAACAAACCAGAAAAGGGCCTTAAAGTGCTAAAAACCGGAATTTTCCTTTAACCTAACACACTATGCACGCTACACACTAACACACACACTAGACAGCTACTTAACCTAACACACTAACACACACACTAGACAGCTACTTAACCTAACACACTATGCACGCTACACACTAACACACACACTAGACAGCTACTTAACCTAACACACTATGCACGCTACACACTAACACACACTAGACAGCTACTTAACCTAACACACTATGCACGCTACACACTAACACACACACTAGACAGCTACTTAACCTAACACACACACTAAACAGCTACTTAACCTAACACACTATGCACGCTACACACACTAGACAGCTACTTAACCTAACACACTATGCACGCTACACACTAACACACACTAGACAGCTACTTAACCTAACACACTATGCACGCTACACACTAACACACACACTAGACAGCTACTTAACCTAACACACTAACACACACTAGACAGCTACTTAACCTAACACACTAACACACACACTAGACAGCTACTTAACCTAACACACTATGCACGCTACACACACTAGACAGCTACTTAACCTAACACACTAACACACACACTAGACAGCTACTTAACCTAACACACTAACACACACTAGACAGCTACTTAACCTAACACACTAACACACACTAGACAGCTACTTAACCTAACACACTAACACACACTAGACAGCTACTTAACCTAACACACTAACACACACACTAGACAGCTACTTAACCTAACACACTATGCACGCTACACACACTAGACAGCTACTTAACCTAACACACTAACACACACACTAGACAGCTACTTAACCTAACACACTATGCACGCTACACACTAACACACACTAGACAGCTACTTAACCTAACACACTATGCACGCTACACACTAACACACACACTAGACAGCTACTTAACCTAACACACTAACACACACTAGACAGCTACTTAACCTAACACACTATGCACGCTACACACTAACACACACACTAGACAGCTACTTAACCTAACACACTAACACACACACTAGACAGCTACTTAACCTAACACACTAACATACACTAGACAGCTACTTAACCTAACTCACTAACACACTAACACACACTAGACAGCTACTTAACCTAACACACTAACACACTAAAAGCATAATTACGTCCGAAGCGGCACAAGCTTGTCCGTGTTGTCGTTTTCGGGTCAAATGGCCTTTTGAATCGGAATCGTTAGGGGCCAGAGGCGGTCTTAACACAGAGGCATAGGTAGGCGGCTGCTTGGGGCCCCCTACCAGTAGTCTTAGTAGGGGGGCCCCCAACCAACCTAAAAATAAAAAAATAAAAACCCCTTATCATCATGAACGCTTCTAAAGTATGGTAAATTGTAATAATATTCTTAAGAAATACTTAAAACATTGACGTAGTAGTTAAAATGTCCAGTTCATGGTTATGTCCCTACACATACACCCCCTACTTCCACAATGAAATGGACTAGTCTGTAACGTGCGTTGCGCGAAAGATAAACACAAAGGATCTTTTACTGTCTATGAGGACGACTGGGAAAGTGTTGACAATTTAGCGATTCTGTCGCTAGATTAAGTTTTGGCCATCCCTAGCGAGAGAAATGGCATCTACATCGCGAATTCGCCCAAAGCGTTAGCCTACCCCACGATAATAAAAGTTACGACTGGCTTATGTGGTATCAGCCCATGTTATTACACGGAAGTAGATGTTCTATAAATCTAACAGCTCAGAAAACTTCACTGGAAGGTTCAGCAAAAACGAGACGAGAGCAATGACATGATGACAGGGAAACAGGGACACGCTTGCCAGCATCGTTCAACATGCACATTGAACAAAGGAAAGTAGGCTACAACTTCATTCACAAAGTAGATAGTTCAAAATCGAAGTAAAAAAAAGTAGAAAAACCTAGGCCTATAACATTTGTTTAGGCTATGCAGCATGTTGTCAATGCAGGACAGACTGTCGGCTGGAGTAGCCTAAAAAAAACAAACAATTCTGTCGGTCTGTCCGAGTGACATTTAAGCCTATATAGCCTAAATATATCCAAAATATAGCCATTGCCTACAATTGTGTAGGCTACCCTATGGTGAAATTATAATCAGATGTCATGCAGTGCAAAGCAGATGCAGCAGTTGGGAATAGGTTGGAAATGACTGCATTTCAGCCACCTGATGCTCGTTCTGGTATATATGACAAGATAGTACAGAAATGTAAAGTGTAGGCCTACCAATTAATATAAGTATTAAAACAATGATTTCAAGAAGTTGCCTATAATATGAGTAGGAGAGAAGCAAACAGGCGTAAAGGGGAATTAAAGGGCCATCACCAGGGTTTTTTAGGTGGTGGTGGTGGGGGGGAGTCGAGTTCTCTGTTGGGCTGTTGTGACTATTAGTTTGTGTAGTGCTACACTTTGTGTGTTCTCTGCTTTCCATCTTCATTTTGGAGTAAAGAAGTGTATGCAGGGTTTAAAGGGGAAGGTTTTTTCTCCTCTCCAACCTTTACTTTCCCGTAGATTAGCTTTTCCTGCCTATCCACCATTCAGTCGGTAGGCTACATTTTTTTTCGTTCTCTTTTAAAGATCGGATGGGGGGGGGGGGGGGGGGGCCATACATACCTTCGCCTTGGGTGAAGGCTAAATTTGATAAATCCGCCACTGTTAGGGGCGCTACTATTTTCATACATGATCGCATCAAAATCGCTATTTTTAAAACACTAAGAAGGCTCGACACAACATGAAATCTTGATTGAAGTATCACCAGTGTCTCTACACATGAACTCGAGCATTGAGAACATTGTTTGTGTACACAGAGTTCTCTAAAAGAACTGGACAACTCACTTGGGTTTTCTGCTCGCCGCCATCTTGCCAGTCAAGGAGTGAGTTGTCCAAAAGCTTTCTTTTTAGTAAACTCTTTGCAGTAGTATGCCACATTGTAAGCATGATTGAAGTGTTAGATCCAATTTTCTCTTTTACGATACCCTATGGACTGTAAAGAAAAGTCGATTGAGGAGCCAAAATGGTCAACTTTATCACACTTCTGCAAGGACAACATGGGGTGTTTGTTTGTGCCAATGTTATGTCACCCTGTAGACTAAAAGCATTAGATCTGTCTTTTCTGTGTGTATGAGTGTGTGTGTGTGTGTGTGTGTGTGTGTGTGTGTGTGTGTGTGTCTGTTATAATATCCCCTTAGAACATGTCTGAAAGTTGGAAAAAATTAAACACACACGCACACACACACACACATACAGACACACACACACAGACACACACACACAGTAGTAGTATGCAAACACTGCTCACCACTGGCGGAGTTTATGATCATAAAGTGCCGTCCTTTTTACCTGCCAAGGGAAATTACTGTGATTCTGCTAGTCGCAGTATACATCCCGCCTACCAACAACAACAGCGATAAGAACGCGGCTCTTAGTGAACTGTACCAGGCTTTCAGTGAACAACAGACGGCACACCCAGACGGTTTCACCATCTTCACTGGAGATTTTAACCATGCTAACCTTAAAACTGTACTTCCAAAGCTACACCAGCATGTTGATTTTCCAACAAGAGGAGATAACATCCTGGACCTGGTCTACACTACACACAAAGGAGCATACAAAGCCACCCCCCTCCCCCACATTGGACTTTCAGACCATATCACTGTTATGCTAATGCCCGCATACAGACAAAGGGTAAAAGTGAACAAACCGGTTCGTAAGCAGGTAAAAGTGTGGCCTGAGGGAGCCTCCGATGCTCTTCAAGACTGCTTTGACACAACAGACTGGGAAATGTTTAAGCAGGCAGCCACTTACAACAACCTGACAGACATAGAGGAGTATACAGACACTGTAACCTCTTACATCACCAAGTGCATTGATGATGTGACCCACACAAAAGACATCATCACTCGGGCTAACTGGAAGCCATGGCTGACAGGGGATGTCATCAGGCTGCTGAGGGCCAGAGACGAAGCCTACAGAGCTGGGGATGAAGCTGGCATGAGAACAGCGAGAGCCAACCTGTCCCGTGGCATCAAGGAAGCAAAAAAGGAATACACTCACAAGATAACCACCCACTTCAAAGACAGCAGGAACGCACAAAGCCTATGGCAGGGCATTCAGGCCCTCACGGACTACAAGCCCGCACCACAGAGCTGCGAGAGCAACATCCCTCTGCTCAACAACCTGAACCGCTTCTTTGCTCGCTTTGAAGCACAAAACAGCACCTGCCCACAGAAGACCCATCCCCCTCTACATGAGCAGCCCCTGTGCCTCTCTGCCGACAGCGTGAAGAGGACACTTGTTGCTATCAACACCCGTAAGGCAACAGGTCCAGACAACATCCCTGGTCGTGCGCTGAAGGACTGCGCAGGGGAGCTTAAGGATGTCTTCACAGACATCTTTAACACTTCCCTGAAGCAAGCCATCGTCCCATCTTGTTTCAAAGCTGCCACCATCATACCTGTGCCGAAGAAAACTGCTCCATCCTGCTTCAATGACTACCGCCCTGTGGCACTGACACCCATCATCATGAAGTGCTTTGAGCGGCTTGTCATGTCACATATCAAATCCATTCTCCCCCCCACCCTGGACCCCTTCCAGTTTGCATACCGAGCCAAACGGTCTACAGAGGATGCAATCTGCTCTGCCCTCCACCCAGCCCTCACCCACCTGGAAAAAAGAGACTCATATGTGAGATTGCTGTTTATAGACTTCAGTTCTGCATTCAACACCATAATACCACAACAACTCATCTGCAAACTTGACAAACTGGGACTCAGTACCTACCTCTGCAACTGGCTACTGGACTTCCTCTGTCAGAGGCCTCAAGTAGTACGTGTTGGCAACAATATCTCAAGCAGCATCACACTGAGCACGGGGGCCCCCCAAGGCTGCGTGCTCAGTCCGCTGCTCTTCACCCTGCTGACGCATGACTGCACTGCAACCTACAGCAACAATCACATAGTGAAATTTGCTGACGACACAACTCTGGTGGGTCTCATCACCAAGGGCGACGAGACTCAATACAGGTTGGAGGTCGACCATCTGACCACATGGTGCAGGGACAACAACCTCCTGCTGAACGTCAGCAAGACCAAAGAGATTGTTGTTGACTTCCGGAGAGGTCACACCCAACACCTGCCACTGACCATCGACGGTGCTGTGGTGGAGAGAGCGAGCAGCACCAAATTCCTGGGGGTGCACATCAGTGAAGACCTCTCCTGGACCACCAACACTGCATCACTGGCGAAGAGAGCTCAGCGCCGCCTGTACTTCCTGCGGAAACTCAGGCGAGCAAGTGCTCCACCAGCCATCATGACCACATTCTACCGAGGCACCATTGAGAGCATCCTCTCCAGCTGTATCGCTGTGTGGGGCGGAAGCTGCACTGAATACAACAGGAAAGCCCTGCAGCGCATAGTGAACACAGCTGGAAGGATTATTGGTGCTTCACTCCCCTCCCTGAAGGACATTTACACCACCCACCTCACCCGCAAGGCGACCAAAATTGTGAGTGATGCAAGTCACCCCGCTCACAATTTGTTTGATCTACTGCCCTCTTGGAAGAGGTACAGAAGCCTGCGCTCCCGCACCACCAGACTCACCAACAGCTTCATACACCAGGCTGTTAGAATGCTGAACTCTCTCCCCCCTCCACCCTCAGCTACATAACATCCTGGACATTGGACCCACAATGGCCGCCTGCACCACTCCACTTGCACACTTGTACACTTTGCAACTTGTTGTTGTTGTCCTGAAAACACAACACTTCTGCTGCTCTTACATAACTTGCACCACTATGCCACTTTATTTCTTACTTAGGTCAAACAGAACTACCTCAGCCTCTTATTGGCCTGACTTTGCACTAGTATTTTATTTTATTGACTGTCTATGCACAATTTCAACCAAATTTTGCTGCTCTTATTTTTTCATTATATGTGCCCTCTTATTTACTTATTTACTTACTTTTTTGTTTACTTAAATGTTATGTTTGTCTGTGGACTTAAAATTGGTAAAATATGTCTTGTCTCCACCGTGGGATAGTGAGAAACGTAATTTCAATCTCTTTGTATGTCTGGAACATGTGAAGAAATTGACAATAAAGCTGACTTTGACTTTGACTTTGACTTTGACTTTGACACACACACACACACACACACACTCACACACACACACACACACATACACACACACACACACACACACACACAGTAGTCACAGTGTGTTTCGCATTGGAAAACACTGAGAGAATACTGTAACTGTTCTGCAAGAAGATTTGAGAAATGTGTGAACCCAAAGAAAATGTGTGAATACATTTGCAAGAGATGACTTCTGCTGTGCAAAGTAGGTGTCCATAAAGAGATGACTTCTGCTGTGCAAAGTAGGTGTCCATAAAGAGATGACTTCTGCTGTGCAAAGTAGGTGTCCATAAAGAGATGACTTCTGCTGTGCAGAGTAGGTGTCCATAAAGAGATGACTTCTGCTGTGCAAAGTAGGTGTCCATAAAGAGATGACTTCTGCTGTGCAGAGTAGGTGTCCATAAAGAGATGACTTCTGCTGTGCAAAGTAGGTGTCCATAAAGAGATGACTTCTGCTGTGCAAAGTAGGTGTCCATAAAGAGATGACTTCTGCTGTGCAAAGTAGAGTAGGTGTCCATAAAGAGATGACTTCTGCTGTGCAAAGTAGAGTAGGTGTCCATAAAGACCAAGCAGATCCCAGTTGCTTTGCAAAGAAGGTCAAAGCAATCGAGAAAAACTGTAATCGAGTTTATTTGATTGACATTTACCTCCCCCTGCTGGCACTTTTACTTTGCCTTATGACACCACCAGGAACTCTATAGACAGGAAGTGAGGCCTGACACCACCAGGAACTCTATACAGGTAGACAGGAAGTGAGGCCTGGCAGGTGAGGAGACAGGAAGTGAGGCCTGGCAGGTGAGGACACAGGAAGTGAGGCCTGGCAGGTGAGCGCATCAGAGAAGAAGCGCTAGCGACAGCTGGGAGACCACGCAACCACGCAATTATGGGATGGAGGGAGGGAGAGAAGAACGGAGGGGGAGAGAAGGAGGGATGGAGAGAGAGAGAGAGAGAGAGAGAGAGGGATGGAGAGGGAGGTGGGGAGAGAGAGAGGGATGAAGAAAGAGGGGGGGTAGAGTGGTGTGCTTTGGCAGTGTTTGTCCCGTTGATTGAACACTACAGACACATGCTTAACTTGAAAGCTTTTGTTACTATACATTAAAGACAGTGTAGCCATACATTAAACACAGTGTATCCATACATTAAACACAACACAGTGTAGCCATACATTAAACACAACACAGTGTAGTCATACATTAAACACAGTGTAGCCATACATTAAACCAGGGGTTCCCAAACTTTTCAACCCGCGACCCCCAAAATAACCGTGCCAGAGACTGGCGACCCCAACTATCCCTGGATGTGACTCAAAAAATAAAATAAAATGTGTGCACTGGCCATACGCACTAGGCTTATCCAAACACGGGCTTAACGACAACACAAAAGAACAGAGCAGCCTGTTATGATTTTACATATAGAAATGTACTATATGATAAAAGCAGAATACCTTAGCCAAAAAATAATATCCATGTAACATGAGTGCACATTGTTGCTGTCGTGCAAACTTAACTTTGAAACATTACTTTAATTTCCATTTTAACAGAAGAATATCTCAGTCAGGACAATATCCACAAACTGTTGTAAACATATGTACATTGTTGCTGCGCAAATTAACATTTTGGCAACTATGTTTCAGCGTTAATCTCATCTAATGAGATGGATGCGCGCTATGCGCGGAACACAGCAAGTCCATTCTTGGTTTAATTGTGGAGACGGCCACACGGAGATCATCCTCCACATTTAGACGCGATCTGTATTTGTTTTTAATATATGTCAGTGCAGAGAAAGTCTTTTCGCACAGGTATGTGGAGCCAAACGGCGTCAGTAGGCTACGTCCATCGTGGCCTTGAATAGCTGTGGATATTCCCTCTTGACTGAAATCCAGAACTCAGCAAGCGTCTGGGAATTAAAATCTGTCTTTAAAGTGCGGTCAAGTGACAGCTCTTTTATTTTTCCCAGATTTATTAGATTTATGGAAATCATTTCGCGACCCACCCCTCGGCGTCCCGCGACCCCCCGGGGGGTCCCGACCCCCACTTTGGAAACCCATGCATTAAACACAGCACAGTGTATCCATACATTAAACACAGCACAGTGTATCCATACATTAAACACAACACAGTGTATCCATACATTAAACACAACACAGTGTATCCATACATTAAACACAACACAGTGTATCCATACATTAAAAGCGCTGCTTTGCACTTTAGTTGCAATTCTGCAACACACTTGCTCCTGCACACTACACACTATTTCATACATAAGACACACACACACACACACACACACCCAAGCCATCACTCAAAGTGGAGTATAATGATCCTCCTGGGGTTCACAAAGCTCTCTGCACCATTGTGTGTGTGTGTGTGTGTGTCTGTGTGTGTGCAGGGACGTGCACAGGAATTTTAAGGGGCAGTTGCTCTGACCTGAAAAAAGGGCACCCCCCCCCCCCCAAAAACAAACAAACAAACAAACAAACTCACAGGCTATATGAAGGACTGAGAATAACAGGGTCTTTATTAAAATATACATACACTTCAGTAAAACACTGAAATACAGCACTCAATCACCTTAACTAATAACACAAAAAAACATGACTTGAGTCATGAAAATCACCAACATCAATATCCCTATCAATATCCTATCAATCAATATCCTATCAAGTCACTGACAGGTTTCTCCAAATGTGGGCTCATCATCTGACCAATTACATATTATTGTTATTGCCATTATCATTATTATTTTAATGCCTACTAGTGCTATTTATGTTCTGCTCAGGCAAGATCTGTACTTTCTAGCATGGTCCTCTCATCTCATATTTGGTGATAAACACTCAGGCCTTACTGCCCTCTGTGCCTCCTCCTGGTCCTCCTCCTGGTCCTCCTCCTGGTCCACATTTTCCTCACATAGTGGAGGCTTGTGACTGCTCCTCATCTTAAATGTAATGTAATTATGAAACATTGCCATTAATAGGCTAAAATATGAGTCTGATTAATTAATCAATTCGTCTACACAGTGTCATGTCATCTTTATCACAGAAAGTTTCTGTCTCACCTGCTGGTTGGCTTTTTCGCAGCCAACCCTGCAGTGATGTGCTGCCCTTTGCTGCCTCCCTAAATTGTCTCTCCCTCTCCTGAATCCGCCTCTTTTCAGTGGGCATCATGGCTTCAAACAATACCCAAAATAGTGATAGGATTTAGGCATTTAACCATTTTGAATCAAATAATGAATGTGATGCATTACTTCCATCATTCATTCTACTTGCTAAAACAAAATGTGAGAAACTAACTATCAGCTTTAGTTTGCCTAATGCAGGGGTGGGCAAACATTTTGGCTGAAGGGCCACATTGGGTTTTGAAAATTGGCCGGCGGGCCGCACAGGCTAGTAGCATAATGTTCAAGTTAGTTCTGCTGCAAAGGAGATAACTAAGAGTAGGCCTATCATCTCTATTTAACATGATGTTTTGACATTGTAAACGTTATCTAAGAGTGAAAAGCAGTTTGCGGTAAAGCTAACCAATGTCATCTCTGTCACAGGAAAAAAATAGCGAGCAGCCTGATAACCAAATGAAATGCTCGGCGGGCCGGATGAAAGTGCTTGGTGCGCGGGCCGCAGTTTGCCTACCCCAGGCCTAATGCCTACCAAAACTGGCTATGTGGTAACGGGCTGCTTGTCTGCGAGCCATCTGTCTGATTATTTAGGCTAAACGTGGCAAACTCAGCCTGGATTTATGAAGATTTGAATTCATTTCATAAAACTTGATGATGATGATCGTTTGTTTGTTATACATCACAAACTCACTTTTTCCGACAACGTGGTTTCGCGTGGTTCCGCGTGCAGCGCTGCAGCTGCAGAGTTTGCCCTTCCCCTACCGACTTTCACTTTCGGTGCCTGAATGGAAGTGAATGAGGCTTTGCGATTTTTTTATCTAGGCCTACGTGAAATTCTGCATCCATTGTACGATTTATTTATTTATTTATTTGAGGTGTCTGATGCAGTGGTGGTGTGCACGTCCCTGTGTGTGTGTGTGTGTGTGTGTGTGTGTGTGTGTGTGTGGACCTGATGCAGGTGGAGGACCCATCGGTCATCATGGAAGCTCCATCACAACAACACTTTTCACCTGCTCCACCCTACAACATCAGACAGCAGCTCCACCCTACAACATCAGACAGCAGACTCTCCTGGCTATCCAAAGAGCCCAACACATGGAGTTCTGGTCCAGTCTAAAACTCCAGGGAAAGTGGGCAAAGCTGCCCTGTGCAGACCACTCTGTGTCACACACCATCTACAGCAATGGCACCATCAGTGAGGAGATCCTTACTTTGTGTAAACGTACGTCTGCAGGTTCTTAGCACTCTGGTTTCCCTTCATCCATTCACCCCTCTACATGCTGCACGACCCCCCTCAGCAGCTGGAGTCAGTAGCCCACATCATACCATGCTTATTTCCACCCTCTGCCCAACATAGCTGTAGGTGCCAGTGGTAATAGTGATGATAGTGTCCGTAATGGACGTGGTACCTGTTACCTAGTCTGATTCTGAAGGAGAATATCTGCCTTTTGGAGAGTATGATCGATCGTCTAGTCACTGTGCGTCTGTGAATGGAGGTACGTCTTTGCGACAGTGTTCACTAAGCATACCATGCTTATGTCGACCCTCTGCCCAACATAGCTGAAGGTGCCAGTGGTAAAGGTGATGATAGTGTCCGTAATGGACGTAGTAAAGACAGCAGGGGTAGTAAAAATAGGGCTCTGAAGAATTACAAAGTCACCCGCGATAGGAACTGATTTGACCAGGCTACTTTATTGTATAGTAGAATAGGGTTTGTGGTTATAGTAATAGTTCACTATTGTTGGTTTACATGTGACTGCTTTCCTGTTCAGGTGTTATGTGGGTGAAATGACAAAAAAGTAAGCAAAACTGCTCAAATATATGTTCAACATCCAGTATTTACTGAAATGTGCATAATTTGAGGTTGTTGTCATCCAGTGATGTCATAATATGCAAATTAGATGTGTAAATTTACCCCCTTCATAAACTTTTGTTCATACTCAATGATTTTTACATTTACAGTAGGACTTTATCTCTGACCACTTTCAAGCCATGGCCTTTTGAAATTTTGAAGGATTTTATACCGCCAGACACAACGGACTTGTAGACCAGAGCCCCTGTTATGATATGAAATATTATAACTGTTTTGCTATTCAATATTAAAAATAACTGATTGAGCATATATTGAGGTATCATGTTCATTTGACTTGTTCACCACCACTATCATAAAGCACCATCATCATCACCACTATCATAAAGCACCATCATCATCATCACCACTATCATAAAGCATCATCATCATCACCACTATCATAAAGCATCATCATCATCATCACCACTATCATAAAGCGCCATCATCATCATCACCACTATCATAAAGCATCATCATCATCACCACCACTATCATAAAGCATCATCATCACCACTATCATAAAGCATCATCATCATCATGTGAGTGTTTGTGTGTGTGTGTGTGTGTGTGAGAGTGTGTGTGTGTGAGCATGAGTGTGTGTATGTGAGTGTGTGTGTGTGTGTGTGTGAGCATGAGTGTGTGTGTGTGTGAGCATGAGTGTGTGTGTGTGTGTGAGCATGAGTGTGTGTGTGTGTGTGTGAGCATGAGTGTGTGTATGTGAGTGTGTGTGTGTGTGTGTGAGCATGAGTGTGTGTGTGTGTGTGAGCATGAGTGTGTGTGTGTGTGTGTGAGCATGAGTGTGTGTGTGTGTTTGTGTGTGTGAGTATGAGTGTGCATGTGTGTGTGTGTGTGTGTGAGAGCATGAGTGTGTGTGTGTGAGCATGAGTGTGTGAGCATGAGTGTGTGTGAGAATGTGTGTGTGTGAGCATGAGTGTGTGTATGTGAGTGTGTGTGTGTGTGTGTGTGTGTGAGCATGAGTGTGTGTGTGTGTGTGAGCATGAGTGTGTGTGTGTGTGAGCATGAGTGTGTGTGTGTGTGAGCATGAGTGTGTGTGTGTGTTTGTGTGTGTGAGTATGAGTGTGTGTGTGTGTGAGAGCATGAGTGTGTGTGTGTGAGCATGAGTGTGTGTGTGTGTGAGAGCATGAGTGTGTGTGCGTGAGTGTGTGAGTGTGAGCATGAGTGTGTGAGTGTGAGTGTGAGTGTGAGCGTGAGTGTGTGTGTGTGAGCATGAGTGTGTGAGTGTGTGTGTGTGTGTGAGTGTGTGTATGTGAGCGTGAGTGTGTGTGTGTGTGTGAGCATGAGTGTGTGAGTGTGTGTGTGTGTGTGTGAGTGTGAGCGTGAGTGTGTGTGTGTGAGCATGAGTGTGTGAGTGTGTGAGTGTGAGCGTGAGTGTGTGTGTGTGAGCATGAGTGTGTGTGTGTGTGTGTGAGTGTGTGTATGTGAGCGTGAGTGTGTGTGTGTGTGTGTGCAAGTCTCTGTCTGCTCTCCTCAGTGGATTAGAGCTGTAGCTACCACAGCACTCTGCCTGCTCCTCCACTGCTCCAGAATTAGGCCGTGTGTGTGTGTTGGTGTGTGTATGAGTGTGTGTGTGTGTGTGTGTGTGTGTAGGTGGGAGTGTGTGTGAGGAGGTGAATGAATGAGGAGGTGAATGAGAGGTGTGTGAGGAGGTGAACTGACTCACACAGGCTGATGAAGAGTGTTTTAGTAGCTCTTTATTGAGAATTATTCCAACACCCCTACAACTTTACTACCTAGCAAGTAGCCAGGAAAACATGGGTCAATACTCACATGAATACATTACACACACACACACACACACACACACACACACATGAATACATTACACCAGGCTATCTGCACATTTTCCAAGTGCAAATTTAAAGACTTTTAAGACCTTTTCAAGACATCTAAATGGTAAAATTAAGACTATACCACGGCAAAAAGATACATACGACAACTTAAAACTGTTTTATGCAAGTTTTTTTTTCCTACTAATTTTAACCCCCACCCCATTTTCGATGTCTACAGTTACCAAATATATTTTGGTGAAAGAAAAATAATTGTGTGTGAATTACCTTCACAGCTATAAATGCCCAATTTTAGGGTCTGGACTGCTTCTTTTGAAGCTGGCTGTACATATTTGGTTGTGCTACTGGCTGAGGCTGACTGTTCTTCACCTGTGTCTGTAGTAGCCTAGGCTACTTGCCAAAGACATGTTTACTGGACTGGATTCCCTTCAATATGTATTTCAAAGTTAGACTAAGCTATTTAAATATTTTAATAGGCCTACTTTATATAATTTACTATGTGCATGGTTTTACAATGTTTCAGTCAAGCTTTGGTTGGTTTAGATACAACTGGTATGCAAAATGTAAAGCAGTGGATTAACTTTAACTTGCTGTGCTGCATATGGGACAATAGATGCAAACAGATCAACTCAACATGTCCAGTCTTTCCTTCTGATAGTGAAAATGTTGTTTTGTGAAAATGTTTTGTTTTTTTAACACGTACAGTCTTTCCTCCTGATAGTGAAAATGTTTTTTTCTGCTTCCTTCATAAATTAGAAGACGAGTGACAGAAACACATCATTTGACCAGCAGTCTTCGCGTCCATAGTTTGTGAAATGATGCTGCGTCCGAGCAAAGATCCTAGATGCCCAACGTAACTCCAAAAAGGACAAGTGAGCGTCCGGCTTGAGGCTCCCTTTCGGAAATTTCAAGACATCCCAGACAATTTCAGACTTTTTTAGGCCTTAAAAACTGAAAGTTGTATTTAAGACTTTTTAAGACTTTTTATGGATCCGCGGGAACCCTGTTACACTCACATACAAACAAACTACACACATGAATACATTACACACACGATCACACATACACACACACACACACAAACTACACACATAAATACATTATATAGATTCTCTCTCCCACACACACATTCTACGGATTTTCATATGCATTTCCGTTTGTCACCAGAGGGTGGCAGCACTGTCCTGTTTACCACATCATAGAATCAGAAGGCTTTGCTGCACCTGTGTGTGTGTGAGTGTGTGAGCCTTAAATATAAAACTCTTGCTCCTCCTCCTCTTCAGAAGCATCATGTGTGTGTGTGTGTGTGTGTGTGTGCTGTGCTGCTCGGAGTGTGCGAGTGTGTGTGTGTGTGCGCGAGTGTGTGTGTGTGTGTGCGCGAGTGTGTGTGTGTGAGTGTGTTAAATATAAAACTCTTGCTCCTCCTCCTCTTCAGAAGCATCATGTGTGTGTGTGTGTGCTGTGCTGCTGGGAGTGTGTGAGTGTGTGTGTGTGAGTGTGTGAGTGTGTGAGTGTGTGTGTGTGAGTGCGCTCCTGAGAGTGTGTGTGTCAGAGCCGTTGCTGCTCCTGGTCTGAAGGGGCGTCTGGGGGTGATGACAGGCTGTGGTTGTCACGGAGACGGCGCCGGACAGTGCAGACTGGCTACTGGGGGAGATGGGCCATGCTGATTGGCTACTGGGGGAGATGGGCCATGCTGATTGGCTACTGGGGGAGATGGGCCGTGCTGATTGGCTACTGGGGGTTTGTGGGCTGTGCTGAGAGTAGGCGGACACCACCGATAGGTCGAGGCCGGTGCCACTCAGGCGGCGTCCGGTGTCCACGTCGGTTTCCACGGCGCCCACCAGCGCAGCCACGTTGAGGCGGAAAGGGGGCGTGGCCGAGGGGAAGCCACAGAAGGAGCGCGCGCGACGCCCCGCCCACAGCTCACGCATCACCTCCGGCTCCCGCAAGGGATTCTGGGATTGGGGGCGGGGCCTGGCCGGGGGGAGGGTCTGCGTGCGGGAGCGGGAGGAGGAGTTTCGGTGGTATCTACGGTTACGGTAGGAGGCGGGGCCTCGGCCATACGGAGGCCCCGGGGGCGTGTCCGACGGAGGAGGGGAGGGGCAGGGGGAGGGGCCTGCAGCCTGATGAGACCTGATCTGAGCAACAGTGTGACGACGCCGAACTCTCACCGGCTGCACCTGAGAGAGGGATAGAGAGAGAAGGAGGGGAAAGAGAGAGAGAGGGAGAGAGAGAAGAGAGAGAGAGGGAGAGAGATAGAGAGGGAGAGAGGGATAGAGAGAGGGAGAGAGAGGGAGAGAGAGATAGAGAGAGGGAGAGAGGGATAGAGAGAGAGAGAGAGAGAGAGAGGGAGAGAGATAGAGAGAGGGAGAGAGAGAGAGAGAGGGATAGAGAGAGGGAGAGAGAGAGGGGGAGAGACATAGAGAGAGGGATAGAGAGAGGGAGAGGGAGAGAGAGATAGAGAGAGGGATAGAGAGAGGGAGAGATAGAGAGAGAGAGAGAGAGATAGCACTTGAAACATGGGCTAAAAAAGGACAGGAAAACTATTCTCTACTTAACTACAGAGATATACCCTCTATTAAACACCCCAATATTAAATGTGGCAGGAACTCAGGTGGAATCATAGTTTGGTTCAAAGAGTCACTTAAACAACATATTGACATTGTAAGAAAAGGACCATCATATATATGGCTTAAACTCTCCAAAGAGCTTACATGCTCCAGCCAAGACACTTATTTATGTGCCTTGTACATTCCTCCATATGAGTCACCATATTACTCTGAGGATACATTTGATATCTTAAAAAAGGATATCACTGAATTACAACCCATTGGGAAAATACTACTTATGGGAGATTTAAATGCACGGACAGGAAACGACCTTGATTACGTTGACTCATCTGGCCTAAAATATATTACAACACACCAACAAAACACTGTGGTGAGCAGACAAAGGCATACTTTTGACTATATACTTAATAAACATGGCAAGGAACTTCTACAACTTTGTAAAACCCTGGGTCTGTACCTTGTCAATGGCAGAACAAGGGGTGACTCTCTGGGCAAATACACTTACTCCTCATCCCTGAGCAGCAGTGTGGTGGATTATGCTATAACAGACCTAGACCCAAATCAAATAAATTATTTCATGGTGATGCCACAGCTGCCTTTATCGGACCATAGTCACATCACCATTAGTCTAAAAAAGAACCCTAATCTTGAACACCAACAATCTACATCAGCGCTACAGTACACCCACTCCCCGTAAAATACATATGGAACAATGACAATCTGGAACAATTAAACACAATTAAACTGCATCCAAATAGAAAACATGATCTACTCCTTCCTGTTCACTAAATTCGAAAATGGAACAATTTAAAACACAATTAAACTGCATCCAAGTAGAAAACATGATCTACTCCTTCCTGTTCACTAAATAGGAAACATGATCTACTCCTTCCTGTTCACTAAATAGGAAACATGATCTACTCCTTCCTGTTCACCAAATAGGAAACATGATCTACTCCTTCCTGTTCACCAAATAGAAAACATGATCTACTCCTTCCTGTTCACCAAATAGGAAACATGATCTACTCCTTCCTGTTCACCAAATTCCTTCCTGTTCACCAAATTCGAAAATGATAAAGAAAACATCAATTTAGCTACCGAAAGATTAACAACAATTTTTTCTACAGTGGCCAAAAGATCTTTAAAGAAAGTAAAATATACTACTAAAAAAAGAAAGAATACAAATGCAAACAAATGGTTTGACAAAGACTGCCGATCACTGCGAAAGGAACTGAGAATATGTTCAAATAAGAAACACAGAGAACCAACAAATCAAGATATTAGATCACAATATCATAACACCCTTCAGAAATACAAATCCTTACTAAGACACAAAAAAACTAATCATGTAAATAGACAATTAAAACAAATTGAAGATGCATTAGATCAAAACACCTTTTGGGATCAATGGAATAACCTCAACAAAACTAAAAAAGAAAACTCCATCCCCCTTGTGGATGGCAGAAAATGGACAGAACATTTTGAAAAATTGTACGAAAAAAATAGTCTAAATCCTGAACAAAAAAACTTAAAATATAAACTGGAAAAACTTGAACAAACAGAAAAGGACAAATTAAATCAATTAGACTCTACAATAACCATGCACAAATTAAAAACAAAGTTAAAATCCCTCAAAAACAAAAAATCATGTGGCACTGACGGAATCTACAATGAAATGTTGAAACATAGCACAACTAAATTAAGAGAGGCAATCTTGAAATTATTCAATATGATTCTATCATCGGGCCACTTTCCAGATCATTGGAAAGTGAGCCACATTACTCCAATTCATAAAAAAGGCGACAAATTTAATCCAAATAATTACAGAGGTATATCACAAGGCAGCAACCTTGGAAAACTTTTTTGTGGAATTCTAAACAACAGATTAACAAACTTCATTAAAAACAATAATATCCTAAATTCATCCCAGATTGGCTTCTCAGAAAACAATAGAACGACGGATCATATATATACACTTCAAACAATAATTGATGAACATGTAAATAAAATTAAAAAAGGTAAATTATTTGGCTGCTTCATAGATTTCAGCAAAGCGTTTGATTCAATTTGGCACGAGGGACTAATGTTAAAATTAATTAATAGCGGAATTGGGGGGGAAACGTATAATATCATAAAAGACATGTATAACAATAACAAATGCTGCGTAAAAATAAATAATAAAGTAACAGATTTTTTTAACCAGACCAAAGGAGTCCGACAAGGTTGCTGCCTTAGTCCGACTTTATTTAGCCTCTATATAAATGATTTGGCCACCAACATAGAAAAAACCTCTTCCCCAGGGCTCAACCTCCTGGGTAGAGAGATAAAATGTCTACTCTTTGCAGATGACCTGCTCGTACTATCACCAACGGCAGAGGGACTGCAAGAAAGCCTTGATATAATAAGCGAATATAGCACAACTTGGGCCCTACCAATCAATCATGAAAAATCAAAAATTATGATCTTCCAAAAAAAACAATCAACATCTAACAATTACCATTTCACAATCGGCAAACAATCAATAGAACAAGTAAAACATTATTGTTATCTAGGATTAATAATCTCATATACTGGAAAATTTGACAAAGCAATCATAGATTTAACAGAAAAGGCAAGAAAAACATATTATATTTTAAGAAAATCATTAATTAAATACAATCCCCCATTAAAAATATGGTTAAAAATGTTTGATTCTGTAATTAAACCAATCTTATTATATGGAAGTGAGATCTGGGGCATTAAATATAAAAACAATTTGGATACTTGGGACAAAAGCCAGCCCGAAATATTCCATTTAGAGTTCTGCAAAAATGTATTAGGAGTAAACAGAAATTGCCCGAATATGGGTTGTAGAGCTGAATTAGGAAGATTTCAGACAATTGGAGGGATAACATTAAACAAATAAGTAAACTCAATGTATTTAAATTAATAAAATCTGATTACAAATTGGCACCATATTTAACTCAAATTTCAAATTATAAACATAGAAAGCTATTGACAAGGTACAGGCTCAGTGACCATAGCCTAGCCTTGCGACACAGGCAAACCTGGCTGGACCCTGAAAAGAGGATGTGTGCTCACTGCAGTGATGTAGTGGAAAATGAACAACATTTTTTAACTGAATGCAAATTATACAAAGTTCTAAGGGAAGAATATTTTACAAAAATCGCAGATATCTGTCCCGAATTTCTTGACACAAACAATGAACAAAAACTATCATTCCTCCTGGGGGAAGTAGACAGTTGTGTCCACCTAGCCGCTGAGTACATCCAATCCTGCCACGTCCTGAGAGAACAGCCCATGTTACATGATCAATAACATAATAATCCATAGTTTTTTTTTTTTTTTCTGTTCATTTAAAAGCCAGGTGTTATCATCATTATTATTATTAGGGGTCCGAGCAGCGTAGCTGCAGGAACCCTATTGTTTCTGTACCGTTCATTTTTTGGCCAAAATTCTGTAAAAGTCATACTGCAGCCTAAACCGTAACTCCAAAACTCTTGAAATTTTCAGGTATGGTTACCAGTACCCCCCTCTACCCATAACCCAAAATTTGGGGTACTGCACCCAAAGGTGGCGCTATTGAAAAAAAAAGTTAATTATGCTTATTTCTCCTTACCAGATTCACCTAGACTCAAAATTCTTTCAGAATATTAATCTCTAAACTCAGATGCATCTTTTTGGCCCTGGTCTTATGGTGTACAAATGTTTACTTTTTCCACAATTTCATGGAAAAGCCAAACATTATAAAAAGTTTCACACTCTTCAAAAATTATCGAATCTTCACTAAAATTCTTACAGACAATGTTTAGACCAAGCCTCACAAAAGTTATCACTCAGAATTTTGATATTTTGTTCCATTTCAGAGATATAGGCCAATAAAGTTAGACCACTTAGGCCTTTTTTCCTAGATCACCTATATTCCTATAAACCGTAAGTCCTAGAAACTTGACATTTTCAAGTATTGTTACCAGTACCCCCCACTACCCATAACCCAAATTTGGGGTACTGCACCCAAAGGTGGCGCTCTTGTCAAAAACGCTCATTTCTCCTTACCAGATTCACCTAGACTCAAAATTATTTCATCATATTAATCTCTACATTCAGATGCATCTTTTTCACCCTGGTCTTATGCTCTAAAAATGTTTACTTTTGCCACAATTTCAGAGAAAAGCCAAACATCATAAAAAGTTTCACAGGCTTCAAAAATTATCAAATCTTCACCAAAATTCTCACAGACAATGTTTAGACAAAGCCTCACAAAAGTTATCAAAATAATTTGGATACGTTGTTCCATTTCAGAGATATAGGCCAATAAAGTTCGACCACTCAGCCCATTTCTCCTATATCACCTATATTCCTATATGAGTAATTTTTTTTTCTTGGATAACAACCATACAACCATCATTAGGTGGATACCATTAACAGTGCACATTTTCAGATATGTACTCTTTTTTATAAAGCCCTTAATTCTATTGTCAAATGTATGCTAGGAATTTTCTTGATGTTGTGTGTTTGCCAACACACATTTTCACCATTTGAATGTGACTGCTCAATGTGTATGATTGTCAGTGGCTGAGTGGGATAATGCCTAGTGCTGGTGTTTGTTAGGTTGAGAGTTCGAATCCTGCTAGAGCTTTAGGCTCAAGATGCACATGCTATTGGTTATTGAAGATTCACACTATTGAACAGCACCTGAATGACATCAGACAATTAACATTCACACTCATTAGTTGCCAAGAATCAGAATGCCGACACACTCTATGACATATAGGGTGAACTTCTTTGTTTACTATTTTTCCTTCATCATTAAGTCTATCATATTTATATTTCATCCATTACTGTTCTTCTCTATAAATGTCTAATTGCCCCAGAATATCCAAAAGTTTTCAGGTGTACTCTTTCAGGAAAGCCCTTCATTTTATTGTCAAATGTATACTTGGAGTTTTTCTTGTGTGTTTACCAACACACATTTTCACCATTTGAATGTGACTGCTGAATTTGTATGATTGTCAGTGGCAGAGTGGGATAATGCCTAGTGCTGGTGTTTGTTAGGTTGAGAGTTCGAATCCTGCTAGAGCTTTAGGCTCAAGATGCACATGCTATTGGTTATTGAAGATTCACACTATTGAACAGCACCTGAATGACATCAGACAATTAACATTCACACTCATTAGTTGCCAAGAATCAGAATGCCGACACACTCTATGACATATAGGGGAACTTCTTTGTTTACTATTTTTCCTTCATCATTAAGTCTATCATATTTATATTTCATCCATTACTGTTCTTCTCTATAAATGTATAATTGCCCCAGAATATCCAAAAGTTTTCAGGTGTACTTTTTCAGGAAAGCCCTTCATTTTATTGTCAAATATATACTTGGAGTTTTTCTTGTGTGTTTACCAACACACATTTTCACCATGTGAATGTGACTACCCAATATCTAGGATTGTCAGTGGCTCAGTGGGATAATGCCTAGTGCTGGTGTTTGTTAGGTTGAGGGTTCGAATCCCCGGTAGTGCTTTAGGCTCTAGCTCGAATACTATTGGTTATTGAAGATTCACACCATTGAACAGCACCTGAATGACATCAGGCAATCAACATTCACACTCATCAGTTGCCAAGAATCAGAATGCCGAGACACTCTATGACATTCAGGGGAACTTCTTTGTTTACTATTTTTCCTTCATCATTAAGTCTATCATATTTATATTTAATCTATTAGTGTTCATCTCTACAAATGTCTAATCGCCCCTCCATGCTTGGAGTTTTTCTTGTGTGTTTACCAATACACATTTTCACCATGTGAATGTGACTGGCCAACATGTAAGATTGACAGTGGCTCAGTGGGATAATGCCTTGTACTGGTGATCCTTAGGTTGAGAGTTCAAATCCCACTTGAAGCATTAGTGGGTTGTGGATGTTAGCATACTACAATAGAATGCTGTTGGGTTGTGGAGGTTAACACACTATAACATTACAGCTACTTGTCAATATGGACTTGTAGTGCAAGGCAAGTATTACTGTATAATTATAAGCTGTAGCCTATAATTATTTGTTATTCTTATAATATTTGTCATTTCTTATACATATTTAGTCGGCTCTTCCACTTGACAGAACAACTCTATATCGGTTAAGGATGTCACGCATGAAACAATGCTGCAGAAACACGAAAATACGACTTTGAGTTTAGTAGGCTATAATTTTCAGTTCCTGTTTATCTATTGCACAATGGGTAATAATTTAAAGGAATCGTGTTGCAGTCTTGTAAATAGTGACCCTGCAAGATCCCTAGTCATTGCAAAATCATAGTCTGTGACTTAAAACTCTACTACTTGTCTTTAGATGTGAGAGGGTCTGAGACTGTAGTCTTTCAAAAATCTTTTCCAAATCTTTGCAAATCTTTCCAAAGTTTACCTGCTGGGAAACCCTGTAGCTCCGGAGCAGGGGCTCAGACCAGGATAAATTGTTTGCTCGCCCTCAGTTCGCTCTTTTGTTCATCTCAACCCAGCACTCCAGTGTGTCCTGCTCTGTGTGCGTCTTTAAGTTAACGTAAGTCATCACTTTAATCACCCTCACTATGACTTTTGTGATGTTTATCAGTTTGTAGAGTAGCTCTGCCATCATGTGTAAAGTTAAGGTCTTTGTTTGTTGGTTTGGTGTGTTGGAGTCCCATGTGAGAGATGATTAGGTGATGTTGGTTGACTTGGGATGTCAAGTATTGTTTAGTTGTACCTTATATAGCCTTATGATTTCAGTTTATTGTTCAAATGTCAATTGGTTTGTTTGTGAGTTGGGATCTGTACTGATTTACCCCATTTCACTGATTGCTCCATTTTCTGTTTGTTTCCTCTTTGATGCAGCACACATACAAGTAAAGAACAAAAGAACAGATGAATTGAAACTCAAATAAAGTTAACTTGTGTTGCACCGAAACCTGCCATCTTCGTGTCATCACTCCATACCATTGAGCCTTCTGAGTCACACCATTGAACAGCACCTGAATGACATCAGGCAATTAACATTCACACTCATTACACACTGCTGGTGTTTGTTAGGTTGAGAGTTCGAATCCTGCTAGAGCTTGAAGCTCAAGATGCACATGCTATTGGTTATTGAAGATTGACACCATTGAACAGCACCTGAATGACATCAGGCAATTAACATTCACACTCATTAGTTGCCAAGAATCAGAATGCCGACACACTCTGACATATAGGGGAACTTCTTTGTTTACTATTTTTCCTTCATCATTAAGTCTATCATATTTATATTTCATCCATTACTGTTCTTCTCTATAAATGTCTAATTGCCCCAGAATATCCAAAAGTTTTCAGGTGTACTCTTTCAGGAAAGCCCTTCATTTTATTGTCAAATGTATACTTGGAGTTTTTCTTGTGTGTTTACCAACACACATTTTCACCATGTGAATGTGACTGCCTAATATGTCGGATTGTTAGTGGCTCAGAGGGATAATGCCTAGTGCTGGTGTTTGTTAGGTTGAGAGTTCGAATCCTGCTAGAGCTTTAGGCTCAAGATGCACATGCTATTGGTTATTGAAGAGTCACACCATTGAACAGCACCTGAATGACATCAGGCAATCAACATTCACACTCATTAGTTGCCAAGAATCAGAATGCCGACACACTCGAAGACATATAGGGGAACTTCTTTGTTTACTATTTTTCCTTCATCATTAAGTCTATCATATTTATATTTCATCCATTACTGTTCTTCTCTACAAATGTCTAATTGTCCCAGAATTTCCAAACGTTTTCAGGTGTACTCTTTCAGGAAAGCCCTTCATTTTATTGTCAAATGTATACTTGGAGTTTTTCTTGTGTTTACCAACACACATTTTCACCATGTGAATGTGACTGCCTAATATGTCGGATTGTTAGTGGCTCAGAGGGATAATGCCTAGTGCTGGTGTTTGTTAGGTTGAGAGTTCGAATCCTGCTAGAGCTTTAGGCTCAAGATGCACATGCTATTGGTTATTGAAGAGTCACACCATTGAACAGCACCTGAATGACATCAGGCAATCAACATTCACACTCATTAGTTGCCAAGAATCAGAATGCCGACACACTCGAAGACATATAGGGGAACTTCTTTGTTTACTATTTTTTCTTCATCATTAAGTCTATCATATTTATATTTCATCCATTACTGTTCTTCTCTACAAATGTCTAATTGTCCCAGAATTTCCAAACGTTTTCAGGTGTTCTCTTTCAGGAAAGCCCTTCATTTTATTGTCAAATGTATACTTGTAGTTTTTCTTGTGTGTTTACCAATACACATTTTCAGCATGTGAATGTGACTGGCAAAGATGTAGGATTGACAGTGGCTTAGTGGGATAATGCCTTGTACTGGTCATCCTTATGTTGAGTGTTCAAATCCCACCTGAAGCATTAGTGTTAAAATACTGTTGGGTTGTGGAGGTTAGCATACTAGAATAGAATGCTGTTGGGTTGTGGAGGTTAGCACACTATAACATTACAGCATTACAGCTACTTGTCAATATGGACTTGTAGTGCAAGGCAAGTATAACTGTATAATTATACGCTGTTTATCTTATTGACTCCGACACAGAACCCACCACCACAAATACAATTCAATTCTGTGGGAAACACTGCCTTCCATTATCAAACCCTTCATCTTATCCACAACAAATAAATAGTCCTGTAGAATCAAGTATTGTTAGAATACTGTTGGGTTGTGGAGGTTAGCACACTATAATGTTACAGCACAGGGTAATCCTAATTTTATGCATCAAATTTATTCCAATCCAACTCAAAAGTGTTGAACGACACAAAGTGAAGGTTTTATCCAGATCAAAACCAAGAATAGATTATGTGATCTAATCCAATTTCAGGATCCTTGTTTCCCTTTGAACAACCCATTTTCAAGATTTGATCCAATCCGATAGCTGAAATCCGGTAACTGAAATCCGATAACCGAAATCCGATCACGTTTCTTTTGAACAATTGTGCCCAAACAATCAAAGCATATGTAAAACTAAAAAGCTATGCCATCATGTTCGTTTTGCTCGGACCCCGTAAATCACCGCTTGCGGTTATATTTATTATTATTATTATTATCTATATTACTATTATTGTTGTATTGAATGCTTTGGCAACACTGTAAAATTTACATTCATGCCAATAAAGCTTGTTGAATTGAATTGAATTGAGAGAGAGAGAGAGAGAGAGAGATAGAGAGAGGGAGAGAGGGATAGAGAGAGGGTTGTGGTTAGATGATGCAAGACGGAGGCAAGTTCACCTCCCTAACCTTCCACCCACACACACACACACACACACACACAACATGTACCCGCACGCACGCACACACACACGCACGCACACATACATACACACACACACACAGCTCCTGTGCACCACTCTCTTCCTGCTCATAAGGCTTATGAGTGAATACTCACTCACTCAATCACTCACACACACACACTCACACACACACACCCACACACACAGACGCAGGAGGCAAGTTCACCTGCCTAACCTTCCACCCACACACACACGCACGCACGCACACACACACCCACACACACACACACACACACACACACACACACACACACACACACACCCACGCACACACACACACCCACACACACACACCCACGCACACACGCACACACACACCCGCACACACACACACTCACACACACACCCACGCACACACACACACCCACGCACACACACCCACGCACACACACACCCACGCACACACACACCCGCGCACACACACACACCCACACACACACACCCACGCACACACACACCCACACACACACACAGGAGTCAAGTTCACCTGCCTAACCTTTCACCCACACACACGCACGCATGCAGGAACACCCACGCACACACACACACACACGCACACACACACACACACACACACACACACACAGGAGGCAAGTTTACCTGCAAAAACCTCCACTCACCCGGTAGCAGACGGTCTTCCACACACACGCGCACATACACACACACACACACGCACACACACACGCACCTCAGATAAATTAATAAATAAATCAATTAATTCATACCAACAATATAGTGCGATGTACTGTGATGTTTTTTATAAAATCCGATACGGCGGAAAGTCCAATATGTTTATGTGTGTGTGTGTGTGTGTGTGTGAGAGAGAGAGAGGAAGAGAGAGTGTGTGTTACTGTAATGTGTGTATGTGTGTGTGTGTGTGTGTGTGAGAGAAAGAGAGATAGAGAGAAAGAGAGAGACAGAGAGAGAGAGAGGGAGAGAGAGTGTGTGTTACTGTAATGTGTGTATGTGTGTGTGTGTGAGAAAGAGAGAGACAGAGAGAGAGAGAGGGAGAGAGAGTGTATGTTACTGTAATGTGTGTATGTGTGTGTGAGAGAGAGAGAAAGAAATATACAACTATATGGAGCTCATGCTTTCCAAGCCCAATCCCAGGGGTCAGAAATCAGGAGACAAGGAAATACTGGCCATCTGACTTGGACATCCGGGACAGACAACAGGTCAAAACATCACCCAATGCCCTAAGGCAAGGGACAGTGGTTAAATATTACCTCTGTATGGCACTCATCAAGCAAGAACACACCATACATGCACACATGAACACACACACACACAGACACTCACACACCCACAGACACTCACACACACACACACACATACACATACACATACACACACACCCATCAAGCAAGAACACAGAAAAATATGAGAGAGAGAGAGAGAGGAAGAGTGTGTGTGTGTGTATGAGAGAGAGAGAGAGAGAGAGAGAGAGAGAGAGAGAGAGAGAGCGAGAGAGAGAGAGAGAGAGAGGAAGAGAGTGAGTTTGTGGGCTGTATTTTGCACACCAGTACATGGCGTAAAACTCGTTTTCCACCCGTGCAAAGTTTAATTCGGTATTTTGCACGTTTCTTTTTTAAACATTGCGCCCAGGGGTGTGGCAATTAACAACCTAGGGAGGGGCCTGGCGCGTTGTCTAAAAATCGCTATCGTACACCACCTAAACCTGGTCAGAAGTCAATGGCGAGTTGTTCATATGCTATTTTAAGAGTGCATGTCAACAGTCATATTGGCAGGTGCACGCACCATCCTTCTATCATTCATGAACGCACACCAGTGCACGTCCATGCAAAGCATTACAAATTGATTAGGGAGAGATACGTATGGAGCACAGCTGAAGACGCACTGTTACGAGATATAAGCAACTCCTCTGCAGGATAAATGTTTTTTATTCAGTCATTTGAGCAACATTAGGGTAAGTGTTGCTTTTTCCAGCCTATGTTTTAGATGGTAACCCATTGTCAGTCAATAGTGAAAGTAACTGCATATAACTGTCTTCATTGACTGACACCTTGGTGAAGTTAGTTTCACTTTGCCAATGAGTTCAAATAATAGACGAGTGCAAATGTGTGAAGGATATGCTAGGTTTTAGTAAAGCATGGTTTAAGAATGACTATTTCATAGGGTCTCGCAAGCAGCCTCCTTCAAATGCGCCGTTGAATGCCAAAATACCGATGCATTTATTTGACATATCGCACTTTGCGCCGTTAAAGGGAATGACAGATGTCATTCTCATTGGTTTAAAATGATGTTACGCCCCAAACACACCCATATGACTGATTAAAAAACCTAGGAACACCTTGTTGCGCCAAGTGCTCCCCGTTTGAGAACGAAACCCCTCCCAATGTGAACTGGACATCCTACTAAATTTGAATAGACTTTTGACGAGTGACGATGCGCTTTAGAATGTCATGATTGGGCCCTATGTGTTTGTGTGAGTGTGTGTATGAGAGAGAGAGATAAAAACTAGTTTACAATACAACTAATATACAGTATCTGCATGACATATGAATAACTCAATAATAACATATAAATCATATAATCAATATGATATATTAATTCAAGGATAACTATAAAATAGCAGTGTTGTAGTCAAGTCACTATGCCTCGAGTCCGAGTCCAGGTTCGAGTCCTCAGTGTTCAAGTCCGAGTCAAGTCCAAGTCATTAAAAAAAAATTCCAAGTCAAGTCCGAGTCGAGTCCACTACTCATCCGAGTCAAGTCCGAGTCGAGTCACTATTGATCCACGTCGAGTCCGAGTCGAGTCCCTATTGATCAAGTCGAGTCCAAGTCCAGCACTAAAGTAAGCATAGCCTACATGTCGTTCCATTTTTTTCCATTGCAGATGAAATCCTTAAAAGCAAAACGGACAATCTTCTGTCTCCAAGCAGGGGTGTGAAAGTAGTATTGCCAAATTTCTTGCCAAACCCAATGTGTTGTATTTATTATATCGGAGAGAATACCATACCATAGCCATACCATAGCCTATAGGCCTACTCATAATAAATGAGCAATCCACATCCCAATCACACAGGCCATTAAGTCACATAATGCTGTTACTGACTGCTGACAATTATAAAGGCAGTGTTGTAGAAGTTCATACTTCACAAGAGCTAGATGGACGTTGGAGTAGGCCTATTTTGTAAGAGGTGGTGTGGATCATAAAAGGGCCTCCCCTAAATTCTGGCTGTTAAATAGCCTACACCATTTTAGCACAGTTTGGGAGGGACAGAAACAGAGCAGGGTCCGTCTTGGTAGCTTCTTTCTGACTCCCGTGACGTGAACACTGGCTACCTGCAACTGCATAATGTTATCACTTCACTGACACTATGGAGACATATTTCACGTCAACAATAGAGATGAAAACTAGCTTTCGGTTAACGGAGATGTAGATCATCTGCCTAATTAATTTCTTTGCGCAACAGGCCACATTCTACGTTCATTTCGGCGAGATGAGTGAAATAAATGTTTTTTAAGCTGCCATCGCCATAGGCTACATGGACACTCTACTAGGCAATTTAATGTTATGCTTCTATATTTTATGACACCAAAATTAAGAAGTATGCTATATCTTGATCGGGAAAACGTTTCGTTTATTTTTCTTTCATCCGATAATAGCCTGCTGCCAATTAACAGACAGAAGCACGGCAGGGCACGCCCCGAATGAAAATGAATGAATGGAACCTCGCTTCTCGCGTCAGTCAGGGAAAACACTGTTCACCAAGTCACGATGATCAGCTATCCAGCAGCAGTGTGTGTTGTTTAGCCTAGGCTGAGTGTAATCTTAGGTAGGCTAATGACATGTCATGTATGAGAACTAATATTGCCTGGCAATAGCCTACTACATTGAAATAGCGGCGGCCATATCTCCAGGCATTTTGGTGTTCAAGTTAACGTTAGTTTGCTTTGCATGTGAACATGATGTGACTTGCGATGGACGACACGAAGCAGTAGCCTAACATTCCCTTGAACTAAAATTAGTATTACGAATAATTTAGATATTAAAATCATATAACAAATTATAGCCTGATGACATACTACAATTACAGCCTTATGATATATTACAAAAAAAAGTCGAGTCCTCGACGAGTCATCGCGAGTGCGAATGCATGAGTCCGAGTCCAAGTTCGAGTCATTCAGTGCTCAAGTCCAAGTCAAGTCACGAGTCTCTAAATTTAGCTAATGACTCGGACTCGAGTACTACAACACTGTAAAATAGATACATGTATCTGATATACACTGGGATTGGTTCATTTTGTTGGTTGTTCGATAACTAGTACTCCATGAAATCTTTAACAATTACCCTCTGGAGTGTTCAAGGCATTCAATCATCCACTTTTGGTTGCAAAACTTAACACTGTGGAATTTCAGAAAAGCATTTCAAACATGGACATTATAAAGAACATGGCGCAGGAATAATGAGGTCACCCTCTGTCCTATAGGATATCGAGAAATCGCAATCTCCACCAGAAAAAATAAAGGAATAACACAAGGGAGAGATTTAGGGGGCATGGTGATATGGCATAAAAATGGCATAGAAACTCTAACATTCACGAACAGCCCAGCAAGCTGTTCCGCACGAGAGAGAGAGTTACAGATGGACTAAGAACAGCAAAGAAAGCTACCTACCAGCTCTCTATCACCCTAAAGTTTCCCCAACTATTGATACTTTCCCTCTTAGTAGTTACCCCCACAATATAGAAGGGGTAAACTTAGCAGTAGAAAATATAAACCATATATTTGACTACCTGGTAGAGCCCCCTGAAGAACCAGCCATACAAAATGGCAATACATGGAAAGATTATTTTGAAAATCTGTAACAGAACATATATGACCCCTGAACAAATCCAAATAATCGAAAAACTGACCAAAATAGAAAACACAACTATCGAGGCATCTGTGTAAGCAGTAATCTGGGGAAGGTTTTCTGCAGCATCATGAACAAAAGAATCATGAACTTCCTTATCGAGCACAGTGTCCTAAGCAAAAGCCAAATTGGATTCCTACCAAATTATAGAACATCAGATCATATCTTCACATTACAAACCCTAATGATAAACATATGAACCAAAACAAATCAAAAGTATTTGCCTCCTTTATAGACTTTAAAAAAGCATTTGATTCAATTTGGCATGAAGGTCTACTCTGAAAACTAATTGACAGTGGTATTGGAGGCAAAACATACAGCATAATAAAAACAATGTATTTGAACAATAAATGCACAATTAAAATTGTAAATAAGCAAACCAGCTACTTCACTCAAGGGCGGGGCGTGAGGCAAGGCTGTCCACTCTCACCAACTCTCTTCAACATCTATATCAATGAATTGGCAAACCAACTAGAAAAATCAAAAGCACCTGGCCTCAGCCTTCATGATTCCAAAATCAAATTTATTTTATTTGCAGATGATCTGGTTTTGCTCCAACAGCAGAGGGCCTGCAGCAGAACCTAGATGTACTGCAAAAATTCAGCCAGACTTGGGCACTGGCTATTAACACAAAAAAACTAAAGTATTAACATTCCAAAAGAGAACAAATTGTCAGGGGAACAAACACAACTTCACATTTGATAAAATAAAATAAAAATAGAACATGTCACAAATTATAGTTACCTTGGATTGAAAATCAGTTCTAACGGAAACTTCAGCTTGGCTGTGAGAGAGTTGAAAGAAAAAGCACAAAGGGCTTTCTATGCCATACAAAAATCTATTGAAATCAAAATACCAATCAGAATTTGGCTCAAAATATTCCAATCGGTTATTGAGCTCATTGCTCTATATGGCAGTGAAGTGTGGGGTCCTGTTACGCAACATACAGTGGAGAATAACAACTGGGTTAAGGCTCAAGAGGGGTATTTATTTACGTTCCCTAAAAAGGGCAAAAAGCAGGCTTGAAAACCGGCAAAAATGCTCAAAAGCGTTGAAAAACTGGAGACGACGAGGTGGTAGCAACCAGCAGGAAAACCCAGACAATGCTCTGCAGACCAGGTCCAGAATGAGCCTTTTGAAGATGCTGGCCAGGTGCTCTGCATCCTGGCTAATTGGATCACCTGGTTAGGGAGCAAACACAGAATACGGCAGGTAACAGCACCCCTACCACTCACAGCCAGTAGGGTGTGCCAAAAATCATAACGGTAAATCAGAAGGAACTTAGGGGGCCGTAACACACACAAACACACACCGCCGTAACAGGTCCCCTAACAAATCACGATTTTGAAAAATGGGACAAAAACCCAGTTGAAACCCTGCATGCAGAATTCTGCAGGAACATTCTAAAAATGCAGAAACAAACAGCAACTAATGCATGCAGGCCAGAACTCCGCAAACAGCAACTAATGCATGCAGGCCAGAACTCCGCAAACAGCAACTAATGCATGCAGGCCAGAACTCGGCCAGTTCCCCCTTCTTCTAAAAACTGAAGAGAGAGCCATCAAATTCTGGCAACATTTAAAAACAAGCGACCCCACATCCTATCACTTCATAGCCTTAAAGAGCCAAGAATTGAACACAGAAAAGAGTCCCCTCATCCAGTTGGTCCATAGGCTCCAACAAGAAACAACTAACAACACTAACATCACTAAGTGCCTCAGGCAGCACACTGGCACCTCTCTTGAAAGAATAAATACCAACCAAATTATCAACACCCAGAAAGAAAAATATCTCACGTGTGTGTGTGTGTGTGTGTTTGAGATATAGAGAGAGTATGATTGTGTGTGTCTGTGTGTGTTTGAGAGATAGAGAGAGTATGATTGTGTGTGTCTGTGTGTGTTTGAGAGATAGAGAGAGTATGATTGTGTGTGTCTGTGTGTGTTTGAGAGATAGAGAGAGAGTATGATTGTGTGTGTGTGTGAGAGAGGGAGGGGGTACAGTGTGTGATCATCCGTTTGTGTCACTTAGCCTTTTCACACTGCCAAAATCCCCGCGATATTATGTACCAGAATCGCGGAACGCATGTCCATAGACCGAGGCGGAACGGCGGGACGAAGTGTCTAGCCAAATGTACTACCAAGCACCCTAGGCATTTTGCAGAGAAAATTCATTCCGGCACCAGTGTGAATGGGTCAAGGCGGAAAAGGGAATCTGGGCGGGCGTTTTGATGACACTACATTATGTCCAGCCCACCACAGGAGATTGCAAATCTCACTGATCAAAAGCAGCAATAGCAGAGACAGCACATTATGACAATCTTTAAATTCACAAAGTCTCCAGTCATTTAACGCCTGCTAGAGCTGACTGTAGCTCGGAATGCAATCGGTTGCCATAATAGGCTATCCTAAAATCCTGCGATAACACAAAGTATGAACTCACCAGAGTCTGTCCTATCTGTCCTATACGTAGCCTATATCCTCTGATTTTAATGTTTACAGATATCTAGGCGATATTTGTAACATTAATTTTGTATTTGGCCTGTTATAAAATCATGTATTGAACAATTTAAACACATTGTGAAACCTAAACCCCAAAGTTGGAGACATGCATATAGACATTGCTGCAAATGTAAAACCGGATGACTCTGGAATGGCTAAGTGTACAGGGGAGTGCTTTAAACCGGATGACTCTGGAATGGCTAAGTGTACAGGGGAGTGCTTTACACCGGATTACTCTGGAATGGCTAAGTGTACAGGGGAGTGCTTTAAACCGGATGACTCTGGAATGGCTAAGTGTACAGGGGAGTGCTTTACACCGGATTACTCTGGAATGGCTAAGTGTACAGGGGAGTGCTTTAAACCGGATTACTCTGGAATGGCTAAGTGTACAGGGGAGTGCTTTACACCGGATTACTCTGGAATGGCTAAGTGTACAGGGGAGTGCTTTAAACCGGATGACTCTGGAATGGCTAAGTGTACAGGGGAGTGCTTTACACCGGATGACTCTGGAATGGCTAAGTGTACAGGGGAGTGCTTTAAACCTTTGTGTGGGGTCTGCTGTTTCTTCTGATATATGGTTTGTCATGTGTTGAGGGAAAGTTTGTGAAGTAGCCTATTCCACTGAGATAAATGGGTAGGTAGATGGGCAGAGAATGTAATATATATTTAATGTAAATTAAAGTTACATTTCTCCCGAACCGTTTACCTGAACAACTAAAACAACTAGTGACTAACATTGTTTAAAAGCTGAGAAAAAGCTCTTTCGTGTGATACATGTGATGTCTGTGTGATGATCAGGCTACTTCACGAGTAGTTCAGCAAAGAATGGGTGAATTTGCCAAGCCATAGGCTAAATAAAAATCGCTAGTCGGATGCAAAGCATATTGAGAGAAGGGCACCAAGGCCACAGTAGCCTGTGAACCTCCAATTTTCAAAGGGGCATCACGGCCAACGCAAGTAGCAACTCTTCTCTTCAATTTCCCTTCCAAATTACTTTTTTTTGTCGATCGCAAGAATCTAACATTCTAAGCAACAGCAAAGCAACTTCACTTGCAGTTGTAGGTAAAACAATGCGGCATCATGTGAACAGATCAGCAGGCCGGAACATTCCCACCTAGTTTTCAGTCACACAATGCTGCAGAAAGACGTAGCCTCTTCCCGCAAATGCTGTTGGATCTCTGTGTGAAAAGGGCTTGTGTGTGTGTGTGTGTGTGTGTGTGTGACTGTAAATTTGTGGGTATGCCAATTTAACACAGCAGGGGTTGCTAAGTAATGAGTGTGTCGTCATGGTGATGAGCAGAGCCTCTCTCTGATGTGATTTAGACTCATTTAGGTCACAAACCACTGACCATTCAGTCTGTGTGTGTGTGTGTGTGTGTGTGTGTGTGTGTGTGTGTGTGTGTAGGTGTGTGTGTGTGTGTGTGTGTATGTGTGTGTGTGTGTGTGTGTGTGTATGTGTGTGTGAGTGTGTGTGTGTGTGCAGGGTGCGATTTGTGTAAAAACCAGAGGGGGGGATGATTTTGAATATGTTTGTAACCCCCCCCCCCAAAAAAAAAAAAAAAAAAAAATGAACGAACGATTCATAGCCTAGTAATTTCATAGCTAATAATAGCCTATATTCATTTTGCCAACTTTGTAACATTTACCTTTAGCTTAGTTTTAGTTTACCGTTGTGTATGACTTTAAACAGCGAGTGTGCTCAGCTCCTCTAATGCAGGGTTGGACTACGTTTTGAGAAACATACAAATTCACCTTGTTCTTGACCCATCTGAAATGACTCCTCTACCTTTGCTGCCTCCATCCTTTCTGTATTTGTTATGTAAAATGTTGTAAATGATGACACTGAAGTCTTGAGTTAGTGAATTGGCTAACAGTGTTAGTTGGTATACAAATAGCCTACACATTGCGCTACATGCTGCGTAGGCTACGTGCATTCTCTCTCCTGCAGATTTGCGTTCAGTAGCCAAGTGCGTAATATTGTAAAAGTTGAAAAAATAAATGTGTTTATTGAAGCCTACAGAAAATAAATAGCTTACTATCATACTTTCAGTTAATTGGCTACAGTGCAGTGAAGAGTTTGGAGAGTGAAGTTATAGGGCAACTTGAAGAACATATGGGCCATACCATGAAGCTTCTATTTCTTGCAGCTGTTAAAACACCTGCTAGATAGTTTAAATACCCACCAACATTCGTTTTTGCTGTACAGATTATTTCTGTAAGTTATTTGTCTACTAGGCCTAGCTGGCTGATTTATCAAACAAGTGCTTTCTCGTTCGTCCTCCGCAAACTACAGGTGTTTAAAGTAAGACGATATGCTGCTCTGAACGCGTTTCATGTTTGGTTCAGCCATGGGTTCAGCGCTGTTTTCCCTGCGGAAGTTCCCGCACTAAAATGTTACAATGTTTTTGTGTTCGATGACGTTCAGAAATATGCGCCGTCTGCCAGAAGGCTACTGAATAGCCTACTCTGATGTATTGACACTGAAGATCGCTAGATTTCAAGAGTTTAAGTAAGCTAGCAGTTAAGTTGCATTCATCGCTATCAAGGGCGGAAAATCCTTGTCCCCACCGGAGATAAAAATAATTTAGCAGAGGTAGGGATAGGAAAACCAGAGGTGGGGAAATCCTCAACACCTCCCCCTACAAATCGCACCCTGCGTGTGTGTGTAGGTGTGTGTGTGTGTGTATGTGTGTGTGAGTGTGTGTGAATAGGTGTGTGTGTGTGTGTGTGTGGTGTGTGTGTGAGTGTGAGAGAGGGAGTCAAGTCACTTTATGCACATAGCACATTTAGAGCAACAGGAGTTGACCCACTGTGGTTGAATATGCTTGAGTGAGTGTGTGTGGAGGTCTACAACATAAGAGAGTATTTGTTGTATGAATATGTGTGTGTGTGTTTGAGTGTGTGTGTGTGTGTGTGTGTGTGTGTGCACGCGTGTGTGTGTGTGTGTCCTTCACTAAACTGCTTTGTAGTTGAACAGAAGACGCTTCATTACAGTAATGGACACGGCATAAGCTGCTTGACAGTGTGTGTGTGTGTGTGTGTGTGTGTGTGTGTGTGTGTAACATAATCTTATCTATGCCTTTGTGTGTGTGAGCCTGTGTTTATGTGTGTGTGTTTGTATGTCTGTATGTGTGTGTGTAAGTATGTGTGTGTGTGTGTGTGTGAGAGTGTGTGTGTGAGTGTGTGTGTGTGTGTGTGTAGAGGTGTGGACATGATAAGAGCTATAAAGTATTTCTACAGGAACTGACTCAGGAGATGCCATCAGATTAAGATACTATTAGGGAGAGATAGAGATAGAGTGTGTGTGTGTGTGTGTGAGTGTGTGTGTGTGTGTGTGTGTGTGTGTGTGTGTGTGTGTGTGTGTGTGTGTGTGATCATCTGTGTGTGTGTGTGTGTGTGTGTGTGATCATCTCTGTGTGTGTGTGTGTATGTGTGTGTGTGTGTGTGTGTGATGCTATTACAGTTGCCTCCAGAATGATTGGCACCTCTCCTAAAGTTGAATAAAAAGAGAATCTAAAATCCCCGTGTTGGAGACCACTGGTATAGAGGGAGTGACTACACATAAAACAGAGAAATGATTCCCTAACCAGAAACCCTGAATGAACTAACAATCTATTCTTGGTCATTAGCACCCTTTACATTATCACCCTTAGCATTAGCATTCTTCATATTAGCACCCTTTACATTATCACCCTTAACATTAGCATTCTTCATATTAGCACCCTTTACATTATCACCCTTAGCATTAGCATTCTTCATATTAGCACCCTTTACATTATCACCCTTAGCATTAGCATTCTTCATATTAGCACCCTTTACATTATCACCCTTAGCATTAGCATTCTTCATATTAGCACCCTTAGCATTAGCATTCTTCATATTAGCACCCTTAGCATTAGCATTCTTCATATTAGCACCCTTAGCATTATCACCCTTAGCATTAGCATTCTTCATATTAGCACCCTTAGCATTATCACCCTTAGCATTAGCACCCTTAGCATTAGCATTCTTCATATTAGCACCCTTAGCATTAGCATTCTTCATACTAGCACCCTTAGCATTATCACCCTTAGCATTATCATCCTTAGCATTAGCATTCTTCATATTAGCACCCTTAGCATTAGCACCCTTAGCATTAGCACCCTTTACATTAGCATCCTCATCCATCTCCTCAATACAATACAACTGCTGTAGTCGTGGGTTTGCCAGTGTAAGGAGCTAAATGAGTGTGTGAATGTGTGTGTGTACCAGTAGTAAGATCTTGTTGTTGTGTGTGTGTACCTGTAGTAAGATCTTGTTGTTGTGTGTGTGTACCAGAGGAGGCTCCTTCATTGAGGAAAGGGAGGAACACCCTCCCTAAAATTTCAGAGAAAAACAAAAAATATATAAAGTGAATTACTAATCTGATAAATTACTGTTAATATTACTATTTTTAACACTTTGAATGAACAAAATCGTTCCCCTAGGTCAAAATGCCAACAGCACCCCCTATCACAATTGAAAATTACTGTATGGAGGAGCTTCCTCCTCAAGCCCCTCATTGAAGTCCATTATAAACGCCTCGGACCCCAGCGGCTCGTGAATCACGTCGTTTTCAATGGGCAAGGGAGGAAGCTCCTCCGTACAGTAATTTTCAATTGCGATAGGGGGTGCTGTTTTTAGCGGCAACGGTTCAAGAATGTTATCTGCAGTCAAACTACGAATCTTATGTTGAACGGAAAGCTTGTTTTTTGCTCGTGAAATAAACAGTACAATGGAATCAGAGGACAATCTCAAATCTTCTATACATTCAAATACACTGATAATGTTTATCAAAGCAGGAAGACAGCTCCAAAAATTCATATTCCAAAACAAGATGGTAAGTGTAGGTTACTGAATGCTACATAGTCAGACAAATAGGCTACTCATGGCTAACTGGTAACGTTAGCACAGAAAACAATTAGCCATAGCCTACTGCTGGCCTGTCACATACGTGGACAGTTTACTTGGTGATAAAACATTTTTGGATAGTTATGCGTTGTTATAATCATCCAAGTTATGCCTTAACTAAACAATTGTTAAATAAGGTTCTTGTTGTTATGTTCTTGTTTTCACCGTTCTAAATGTATCTTTGGATGGTAACATTGTTAATGAATGTTTCAAACCATGATGCATTCCTTTAATGACGTCTTCAATAACATTTGCCTTTCGAGTATGCTTTCATAAATTCCCACTTAGCTATTACAACCTGTCTTTAAATTATAGCGATTTGGCTTTAAAAACAATAGCATGTTACAAATAACCACATTTAAGGTCTATTTTTAATGGTAAATAGTTACATGGTTTTATAAAACAAGTGTCTATTTTTATTATTATTGACTTTTCTGCCAATGTATTACACTGAGCAAAACCTCCAGACTTTCCATAATTTCTGGAATCTGGAAAACAGTATTTCATAACTAGACCTACATATCTTCCCTGACTTCCCAGACCTAAATTTACATTTATTTACATTTACATTTATTAATTTAGCACTATTATCCAAAGTGACTTATATATTTAAATTATATTACAAAGTCCATTGTCCCTGGACGAATCCCCCGAGAATGTCAGAACAGCATTTATTGCACAACATTGCCAGTTAAAATGCTACATAGTACATACTGCTGCTATAAATGTGTCTGGGTAGGCGGCCTACATACTCTATTGTTCACATATGCCACCAACACCATCACAACCTCACATTTGCCACTAACGCCAATCAAGCGGCCATTCCTTCCTCCATTATTTTTTTAACCACCAGCCACCACTGGTATGTACCTTTAGTAAGACCTTGTGTGTGTGTACCTGTAGTAAGATCTTGTTGTTATCTTGTTGTGTGTGTGTACCTGTAGTAAGATCTTGTTGTGTGTGTGTGTGTACCTGTAGTAAGATCTTGTTGTTGTCGTAGTCGTGGGTTTGCCAGCGTAAGGAGCTGATTGGCGTACAGGGGCGGGGCAACAGTGGGATGAGCCCGCCCACATCCGGAACACGGAACTCCAGCAGGGCACTCTCTGTGGCGACGGGCAGCTGTCCCCGTGGCAACCTCTTGAGTGACAGCTGGACTTCGGTGTGCGTGGAGGAGTAGACCACCGAGAAGCAGAAGTCCTCCTTCCGCTGCACCACCCGCCGTTGCCCCAGCAACAGCGCGTACAGACGCACCATGTGGGCGTAGCTATGGTAACGGCAGTACACGGTGAAGCGTACCACCTCCTTCC
>NW_027468718.1:1196550-1201550 GCF_046254945.1 Alosa pseudoharengus | reverse complement strand
GAATGACGCTCAAATCACACACCCATCCATCCAAACACACACACACACACACACACTTTAAGTCATCGTATGCACAAGTACAAGCCCACAAACTTTGACAAAGTTGGGCTGAGCTTTGATATCAGCTTTTATGGGCTTTGAAGCTTAGAGGGCAGTCGAAATCTCTACAGCAGATGTCTCGAGACTTAACGACAGATGGGTTCATTAAACACAAGCAGCCTAACTAACTCTCGTGACCGCAAACTCTCATTTCTGTGTCATTTTGGCTATAACATTCGATGGTAGGAAAAGGCATGTATAACCTTCATTCGAACAACACACACACACACACACACACAAATAAACTCACTGTCCGCTATCTGCTCGCAAGTTGCTGAAATCATCCCCAGAGAGTTTCGCCATGCCGCATGCTGGCCTCGCGCATCCTGAGGGACACGGCGTCTCTCTCCGCGCGCCTGTCGGTGCGTGAAAAACTCCTTCAGAGGACTTCCTCAGGATATCAATACGAGCTCTCGTGTGTGTGTGCGCGAGTGCCCCTGCACCAGGCTGTTCTGCTCGTGAGGTTCATCTGTACTCGTTGTGTCACCGGTTAAGGCTGGCACGAGTCGCGGGTGGTTCGCGCGCCCTGCTGATCTAATACGGAACTGCAAGCGCATCTGTAAACCGCTCGCACCTGCTCCCAGGCTATAGCGCGGGAATGATGCCAAAAACCTCCCTTCCTACCAACCGGTGGATCCATCAAACGTCATGTCAAACGCCTACCAGCACGTTCATTGCTTTATCATGCAACAACAAATGTGTAGCTACCTCTCCGGAGGTTTTGTTTTTGGTGCATTTTGTCTGTTTGTCTAAAATCTAAGACAGTAGAAAATTATGTTTAACATAATTTTCTACTGTCTTAGATTTTAGTTTTACATTGCAAGCAACGCTTAACATGACCAATAGGGCTACAAATTGTGGTTAACTAGTGTCGACAGCATATTGCGAGTAGTTGTGAACCATAGGAACTTTAATCGTAGCCTATAGCCAAATTGAAATAAATGTGAATTTATGATAAGCCTGTCAGTTCGACTGGCGACCCACAGTGTGATAAGCAGGTCCCCCTGAGCAGTCTGCATTGCTACACTGAGGGCTTCTCTGTCTGCTGATGTTTTGCTCAAAGGTCCAGGCGGTCCACATATAGCCTTCATGCCATTTCAGCTGAAAACACTTTTCATTTGTTAGCCTACTTATAAACGTATCTTTATTAGTGTCAACATTACAGTATTTAGGCTATGTTAATCTCAAGCCACTCTAAGAAATGGCCGTAGGACTACTTTTACAGTACAGCACAGCAAAATCTATTCAGATTGCAGTCCGAGGGATATTGTCCATAAAACGTTGTTAAACTTAGCCTATAGGCTAGGATACATAATCACATATTTGGAGATGATTTGAAGTGGGCTCATATGCTTCCATAACGTATTGATGTAAGAAAGAGAAAATGTGGTAAGGCCAGCCTATGGCATTTCTCATATCTCGCAGATAATTGGTTATAGTCCTGTTAGATGGTTATTACGCATAATAATTTAAGCAACAATAGCAATAGCTTGTCACTAATAACGACACAAATAGACTAATGAATGTTCATTTAATGAAGTTTCAACATTGTACAGTTTTCCTACATGTATTCATGTTCCAACACAAGCCTACATGTATCCATCATGTTCCAACAGAATAAGTACATGTTGCACCAATTCTGGGCACATGTTGGATACGTGTAGGTTCATGTAGGTATATGTAGGCTGCTTATAAAAAGGCAATTATTCTGATACATGTAAGTTAGGCGGGTGGTATGACGTTCGGTTGGCTGATCAGATGGATGATCGGAAGGTTTTAGACACGATTCCCGCGCCATACCAGGCGGGCACCGGGGGTTCCGGAAGAGAAAGCCGGTTGTTTCGTCACTCGCTCCTCTGTTTCTGTATTCAACCATTAGCACCAGCTCCGTGACTGAATCTTCTAGAACACAGGAGTCATTATGTGTGTGCAGGCCACTGTTCAGAACATTTTATGACAATTGTAGGGTCTGCAGTGGTCTGTTGGAAGTGAAATTGGAACTCATACAGAACTCTGCTGCTAGACTTTTAACTAAGACCAAGAAGAGAGAGCACATCACCCCTGTGTTGGCTGAACTAAAACTGGCTCCCTGTTTTCTACAGAATTGATTTTAAGGTTATGTTAATTACTGACAAAGCTCTAAATGGCATTGGACCTTCAAATATCTCTGAGCTTTTAGTATCTTATCAACCACAAAGGAAACATATTCCAATTCTAATCTTTCAATTGTACCCAAAGTGCTCCACAAGCAAAGTGGAGAAGCTGCTTTTATCCATTATGCCCCCAAACTATGGAACACCCTGCCTCTGTACATCAAGCAGGCGAGTTCAGTAAATATTTTTAAAAAAGATCTGAAAACATACCTGTATAGGAAAGCTTTTAGTTAACTCATCTTATCCTGTAGACTACTTTTTCAGATTATTCTACATCTGCTGCTATTGGAGGGCGCAGCCAGCCAGAAGCAGATGGGCTCCCCCTATTAAGTCAGGTTCTGCTCAAGGGTTCTTCCTGGAATATGGGAGTTTTTCCTTGCCACAGTTGTCATATGGTGTGCTTTTAGGGGGTTAAGGGTTAAGAATGCCATGTTATGTTTAGCTTAAGTTTTTCATAGCTTATTACTTCCCTACTGAAAAAACCAGCCTGACCAGCTAAAGGTGGTTTGCTGGTTGACCAGCTTGTTGACCAGCTTGTTTGACCACCCTATGATGGTTGACCAGCTAGACCAGCAAATCTCTTGCGAAAACATACCTTCAGCTGGTTTACCCACCTAACGATGGTAATTCAGCTGGTTTTGCTTGTCGTACCACCTCAAGCTGGTCATTTTAGTTGGTGTTGCTGGTCTACACTGCTGGTTTAACTGGCCGTGCCAGCTTATGTTGGTCAAACCAGCATGACCATCTTACACCAACAATGTCAAGCTTGGCAGGCTGGTCACCAGCATGACCATCTTGCACCAGCTTTATCTCACACGACAGGCTGGTCAAACCAGCATGACCAGCTTCCTCAGATGGTCACGCCAGCATATCCAGCTGGTGGTCCAACCAGCTACACCAGCAAAGACCAGCAAGAGCTGGAAGAAAACCAGCAAAGACCAGCTTAAACCAGCTAAAACCAGCTACCAGCATAAGCTGGTTTCTAGCTGGTTTTTTCAGCAGGGTTAGCTTATGTTTTTCATGTTATGTTTAGCTTAAGGAGAAAGAATCATTGAAGACTCACTAATTTGATTCTACCAAGGCAAAGTATTATAGCAGCTATATGTACCTCCAATTCTAGGGAGTTTGTCCTCACCCCTGTTACTCATGGGCTCTTTTTGAATATTTAACACTCTGTAAAGCGCCATGACACATGTGTAATGTTTTGGCGCTCTAGAAGTGAAATTAAATTGAAATTGAAATTCAAAGTAAGCTACTGTGTAGGCCTGCACTGTCTGGCTAGTAATTTGCAGGGAAGGCTGATAACAAACCTGAACTTAAAATGAGAAAAGCATAACTCCACCACCTCCTTGTCGTTGTTAGGACATGCAAACACACAGTGACATACCCAACCCTGGAACTGTCTCTCTCTCTTTCTCTCTCTCTCGTTCAAGTTAGATCTGCTGCCTGAAGGAGAGTGAGACTGTTGGACAGATAGCTTAATTTCATCATCGTTTTAGTGAACGATCGTTTCATATTTATCAGTCAACTGTGCAAAATACATTCGGGGCTACACTCAAAACATTAGGGGCTGACGCCAAAATTGGCTGACGACGCCTCTGCGTCATAGGACTGCCCGTGCGTCATGCGCCTCACCGGTCTCGCGCGGAATATAAAGCGCACGGCACGGCAGCCCTTGCAAACCGGCATCGCAGTAGTTACCTGGCGCGTGCATTTGGCAGGATGACCACCCACTCCCCCGGGGCTCGCACTGACCCGCTCGTGGCGGCTATCGACCAGGGCACGAGTTCCACGCGCTTCATGGTGAGTCCGCGCGGGGACCGAAATAGAATTGCGGTGCTTGTCCGGATATCTGTGGCGTTAGTTCGACCAGCTGAAGTCAGCACATTAAACAGTAAACAGGAAAGTTTGAGTGTTTTAGACAGTGTGTGTGTGTGTGTGTGTGTGTGTGTGTGTGTGTGTGTGTGAGAGAGAGAGAGAGAGAGAGAGGGAGAGCGGGGCACAAGGTAACATATTTTGGTTTTTGTGATGTCATTTAAGTTTTAGTAAGTATATGTTTATACAAACAACATACACATCTCTGCTACACGTATGTACTTGACGCTTGTTTCTAAGACCTGCCATTCTTGTATGATCCCATCGAAAGTGACGTTGGGTGAAATGTTAAAACCTGCCCCAAAGGTGAGTTAGTTAACACTGCCAGAAAAAGACAGTTGAACCAAATGAATTCAATGCAAATGTAAGCTTATATGAGGACTATGACAACAATCTAATGGCTAAGTCCAAATACTAATAAACAGACAGTGTGCAAATCCCCCCCCCCCTATATGGGCAAATCACATGAGCCATATGCACCAGTGGAAGCCCAATGTCTAACCAAGGTCAGGTCAGTCACATAGAAAACTCACCAGAAAACAACTATCAGGTCAAAATGCAGAACATGACAAATACTAACTAAGGAACACTAATACAGTACCACACACAACAGGAATACAATACCGATACAACACACACACTGATAGCCTACAACACTGATATCACACTGATATCACACTGACACAACACTAATAGGAGAGTGTTTTACTGTTGTTGTACAGTATGGGTGGCTCGGTTGTAACACCTGCTGGCTTAACTAGCACCTACTATAATTTGGCTACATGTCTCAATACAGTGTTTATTTGTAGCTTAGCTAGCACCTACATGCTACATGTCTCAATACAGTGTTTATTTGTAGCTTAGCTAGCACCT
>NW_027468718.1:1184050-1194050 GCF_046254945.1 Alosa pseudoharengus | reverse complement strand
GTGACCAATCAGAGAGAAACTACAATGGTTTGGAACAAGGATACTGGAGAGCCTCTCTGCAACGCCATTGGTGGGTAGGCCATTTCCTGCCAGCTTCGGGTAACCTATCAGAAGCCGAACATGGAGAGGGGTTAGATCTTTGAGCTCCATGTAACAAATGGCACAAGAAGTGACATCAGAGTCCTTTTAGACAAGTCCCCCCACCCGGCGGCTATCGTGGGCAGTTATCGGGCAGCTATGTTCCTATTCAAGTGAATGGGGCATACAGAGCAGCTATGTTCCTATTCAAGTGAATGGGGCATACAGAGCAGCTATGTTCCTATTCAAGTGAATGGGGAGGCGTACAGGGCAGCTATGTTCCTATTCAAGTGAATGGGGAGGCGTACAGGGCAGCTATGTTCCTATTCAAGTGAATGGGGCATACAGGGCAGCTATGTTCCTATTCAAGTGAATGGGGCATACAGAGCAGCTATGTTCCTATTCAAGTGAATGGGGCATACAGAGCAGCTATGTTCCTATTCAAGTGAATGGGGAGGCGTACAGGGCAGCTATGTTCCTATTTAAGTGAATGGGGAGGCGTACAGGGCAGCTATGTTCCTATTCAAGTGAATGGGGAGGCGTATAGGGCAGCTATGTTCCTATTCAAGTGAATGGGGCATACAGAGCAGCTATGTTCCTATTCAAGTGAATGGGGAGGCGTACAGGGCAGCTATGTTCCTATTCAAGTGAATGGGGCATACAGAGCAGCTATGTTCCTATTCAAGTGAATGGGGAGGCGTACAGGGCAGCTATGTTCCTATTCAAGTGAATGGGGAGGCGTACAGGGCAGCTATGTTCCTATTCAAGTGAATGGGGCATACAGGGCAGCTATGTTCCTATTCAAGTGAATGGGGCATACAGAGCAGCTATGTTCCTATTCAAGTGAATGGGGAGGCGTACAGGGCAGCTATGTTCCTATTTAAGTGAATGGGGAGGCGTACAGGGCAGCTATGTTCCTATTCAAGTGAATGGGGAGGCGTACAGGGCAGCTATGTTCCTATTCAAGTGAATGGGGCATATAGGGCAGCTATGTTCCTATTCAAGTGAATGGGGCAGTATACAGGGCAGCTATGTTCCTATGGGGAGGCGTACTGGGCAGCTATGTTCCTATTCAAGTGAATGGGGCATACAGGGCAGCTATGTTCCTATTCAAGTGAATGGGGAGGCGTACAGGGCAGCTATGTTCCTATTCAAGTGAATAGGGCATACAGGGCAGCTATGTTCCTATTCAAGTGAATGGGGCATACAGGGCAGCTATGTTCCTATTCAAGTGAATGGGGCATACAGGGCAGCTATGTTCCTATTCAAGTGAATGGGGAGGCGTACAGAAAGGGCCGGGATATGTGTAGACAGCAGCCATATTGGTGTTATGAACTCCATCCCTATGGAGGATTCTTTGAGTGCCGTATCTCCTCATTAGAAAGTCTTTTTTATAGCTGTTCAGATGTCACTTCCGGTAGGACGTTGTTGAAGCAGCTGGTGGATTGCATTCTGCATATTCTGCATGTCACTTCCTGTGTGATGTATTTCCTGTGCCATATGTCTCATGGTGCTCAAACATCTAACCCCTACTGTGTGTCTGTGTGTGTGTGTGTGTGTGTGTGTGTGTATGTGTGTGTGTGTGTGTGTGTGTGTGTGTGTATATGTGTGTGTGTTTGTGTGTGTCTTTGTGTGTTTGTGTGTTTGTGTGTGTGTGTGTGTGTGTGTGTGTATGTGTGTGTGTGTGTGTATGTTTGTGCAGTTTGGTTGGATCTAAGGACCCAGTCTACCGTGGAGAGATTGATCGACAAAACGCCCAGCAAAAGCAAAAACCACCTAAAGGTAACATACACACACACTGCTCTGTCGAAACACACACACACACCTGTTCACACCTGCTCCATTCAAAATGAGCGTAGCACTCTAGAATCTTTGGTGACCAAATGAGCGTAGCACTCTAGAATCTTTGGTGACCAAATGAGCGTAGCACTCTAGAATCTTTGGTTACCACTACGGTATGACCAAATGAGCGTAGCCCTCTAGAATCTTTGGTTAACATTACGGTATGACCAAATGAGCGTAGCACTCTAGAATCTTTGGTTAACCCTACGGTATGACCAAATGAGCATAGCACTCTAGAATCTTTGGTTAACACTACGGTATGACCAAATGAGCGTAGCACTCTAGAATCTTTGGTGACCAAATGAGCGTAGCCCTCTAGAATCTTTGGTTACCACTACGGTATGACCAAATGAGCGTAGCACTCTAGAATCTTTGGTTAACACTACGGTATGACCAAATGAGCGTAGCACTCTAGAATCTTTGGTGACCAAATGAGTGTAGCACTCTAGAATCTTTGGTTAACAATACGGTATGACCAAATGAGCGTAGCACTCTAGAATCTTTGGTGACCAAATGAGCGTAGCACTCTAGAATCTTTGGTTAACCCTACGGTATGACCAAATAAGCATAGAACTCTAGAATCTTTGGTTAACACTACAGTATGAGCATAGCACTCTAGAATATTTGGTTAACACTACGGTATGAGCATAGCCCTCTAGAATCTTTGGTTAACACTACGATATGACCAAATGAGCATAGCACTCTAGACTCTTTGGTGACCAAATGAGCGTAGCACTCTAGAATCTTTGGTTAACACTACGGTATGACCAAATGAGCGTAGCACTCTTGAATCTTTGGTTAACACTACGGTATGACCAAATGAGCGTAGCACTCTAGAATCTTTGGTGACCAAATGAGTGTAGCCCTCTAGAATCTTTGGTTACCACTATGGTATGACCAAATGAGCGTAGCACTCTAGAATCTTTGGTTAACCCTACGGTATGACCAAATGAGCGTAGCACTCTAGAATCTTTGGTTAACACTACAGTATGAGCATAGCACTCTAGAATCTTTGGTTAACACTACGGTATGAGCATAGCCCTCTAGAATCTTTGGTTAACACTACAATATGACCAAATGAGCATAGCACTCTAGAATCTTTGGTGACCAAATGAGCGTAGCACTCTAGAATCTTTGGTGACCAAATGAGCGTAGCACTCTAGAATATTTGGTTAACACTACGGTATAAGCATAGCACTCTAGAATCTTTGGTTAACACTACGGTATGAGCATAGCCCTCTAGAATCTTTGGTTAACACTACGGTATGACCAAATGAGCATAGCACTCTAGAATCTTTGTTGACCAAATGAGCGTAGCACTCTAGAATCTTTGGTTAACACTACGGTATGACCAAATGAGCGTAGCACTCTAGAAAATTTGGTGACCAAATAAGAGTAGCACTCTAGAATCTTTGTTGACCAAATGAGCGTAGCACTCTAGAATCTTTGGTTAACACTTCGGTATGACCAAATGAGCGTAGCACTCTAGAAAATTTGGTGACCAAATAAGAGTAGCACTCTAGAATCTTTGGTGACCAAATGAGCGTAGCACTCTAGAATCTTTGGTTAACACTACGGTATGACCAAAATGAGCATAGCACTCTAGAATCTTTGGTTAACACTAGGGTATGACCAAATGGGCATAGCACTCTAGAACCTTTGGATAACACTAGGGTATGACCAAAGAGTATATTAACAAGAGGCGAAACTCTGTTGCAGTTTTGACAACAATCGCTAGTTGCTGCTGCTGTCGGGCTTTCGCCAATTTGGACTGATCATGCCATCATGACTTCAATCAGAACATGCTAACGTGACTTCAATCAGAACATGCCAACGTGACCATGCCAACGTGACTTCATGCCAACGTGACTTCAATCAGAACATGCCATCGTAAACCAGCAAGATTGGTCACTATATTGCGCTAAATTTCTAACCACTAGTTCACTTTTAAAACACTATAGGTCAAATATAAACACTATAGGTCAAATAAGTTAAACACTATAGTTCAGCTTAAATAGAGCGAGGAAGGGCGAAGAGACAAGGCAGTGCAGAATTTCTCCAAAATAATGACCAATCTGTACTGTATCTGCTTTTTGCAATTGGTATTTTGTAATTCCATGGTATCCCACAACGTTCACATATAGTAAGTGATTGCTCAAGAATAAAGAATGGATTATTGTGTCATCCAGTCAGTCAAGTCAAGTATTTTCCCGTTGATTCTGTGTAACCAGGTTTCCTAACTTCACTGAAGTCATCTCAGCTCTGCTCTCTTTCTCAGTCACATATTTAAAGGTAGAGTCAGGGATTCTGCAGGAAGTCATGTTTGTTTTGTGTTTATGTTTATGTATAAATGTATTAATACATATTTTTGTGCAAAAATCCATACATTATATTACAACCAAGGACCAAACGAAACACAACTGAGAAGTAGCTCAATATCACTCCCTCCCTCTCCCCCTATCTATCCCTCTCCCTCTCTCTCTCCTCTCTCTCTATCTCTCTCTCCCCCCCTCTCTCCTCTCCCCCTCTCTATCCCTTTCCCTCTCTCTCTCCCTCTCTCTCTATCTCTCTCTCCCCCCCTCTCTCCTCTCTCCCTATCTATCCCTCTCCCTCTCTCTCTCCTCTCTCTCTATCTCTCTCCCCCCCCTCTCTCTCTCTCCCTCCCTCTCTCCCTCTCTCTCTCCTCTCTCTCTCTATCTCTCTCCCCCCCCCTCTCTCTCTCTCTCCCTCCCTCTCTCCCTCTCTCTCTCCTCTCTCTCTATCTCTCTCACTCTCCCCCTCTCCTCTCTCTCTCCCTCTCTCCCTCCCTCTCTCTCTCTCTCCTGTAGGATCTCACTGGTCTGCCCATCAGTACTTATTTCAGTGCGGTCAAACTGCGATGGCTGCTGGACCATGTGGAGCCGGTTGCCACAGCAACACATACACACACCGCCCTGTTTGGCACTGTGGACTCCTGGCTAATTTGGGTTAGAAAACACACACACACACACGCATGCACACACACACACGCGCATGCACACACAGACACACGTACACACACACGCACATGCACACACACACGCGCGCAATCGCGCATGCACACACACGCGCATGCAAACACAGACACACGTGCACACACACACACGCGCATGCACACACACACATGCATGCACACACACACGCGCAATCGCACATGCACACACACACACACACGCGCATGCACACACAGACACACGTACACACACACACATGCGCATGCACACACACACACGCACATGCACACACAAACACACACATGCACACACTGACACACGTACACACACACACACACGCGCATGCACACACACACACGCATGCACACACACACGCGCAATCATGCATGCACACACACACGCGCATGCCAGAGGTGGGAGTAAGTCACACATGTGCAAGTCACAAGCAAGTCTCAAGTCTTAACCTTCAAGTCTCAAGCAAGTCCAAGTCATTTTTTGTGACAGTCAAGCAAGTCAAGTCAAGTCATAGCTTGGGTCAAGCAAGTCAAGTCAAGTCATAGCTTGGGTCAAGCAAGTCAAGTCAAGTCATAGCTTTGGTCAAGTCAAGTCAAGTCAAGTCATAGCCAAATCATTGAAATTCATGATGATTTACCCATGTTTGTGTTTTCATTTTAAAATAAACTACAATAGGCTAGTTATGAACTGCTGGAGTTGTATTTGTAACAAACAAATAGACATTGCATTCATTCAAGCCACATAGCCTACATCTGAACGGTTTATAGAATAAGATGAAATGTATATGAATAAATATAAATGTTTCAAGTAGACCTATTATAAAATAGCCTATTATTGTTTCAATATGCCTCAAATATTAGGTAGCCTAGCTACATCAAATCATGAAAATATATTCAAACAGTTCAAGTTACATCTGTCCTGACCTGTCACATTTCCAGGGAACCAATAATGTTGAAAAAGTGAACTAATCAATCAATCAAACGCTGCCGCCGACGTCACTGCCAAACTTTGACAAGCGCGACAGCTTTAGGGTTTAGGACCGTCAATGCTGTATCATATCATACATAAGCCTAACATGTGAAATAAGCTACTTTTCTATGCTGATTGCTGGCAGTTAGCTAGGCCTACTTACTGTTGTTAGCCTACTACTAGGCTGTAACGTATGGAACAGGGACGTGTTTAAGAGGGAGGGAGAAAGAGAGGCGCTTACTTTAGGTTACATTGGCAACATTTTCACTATATATCCCGATTAAACTTAGACAAGAAAATGTTTCACTTTGCCATTTCACACATTTTAACCTAATATGGCGCTAACTAAAAAGCATAATAGATTCAAAGTCTTAACATGCCTCAAATTTGACGTTAGGTTTCTAACACGACTAACTTCGGATGAAAATCAACGTGGTGGTGGTTATGTCGCTATTTTGCACACTTGCAGACTGCTGTTCATTTCTCCTTTGACTTGTCAGATACATCATCTGTGAAGCCAAACATTATTATGTTTTGGTATAAACGTAGAGCCTTCCATATTTGCAAGTTAGCCTACCTCAGTCTGTCTCATTTGATCTGGCACTTGCTGCTGGTCTGTCGTGTCGCGTCACTTGGTACAATAACAGGTTCGCTCGTGTGACGCATGCAACAGCACCTAAGCAGATTTTCTAAAATCGTAAAGTTAACTCCTTAATATCTATGAAAAAAATAAAAAGTCAAGTCATTTCAAGTCATTTGTCTCAAGTCATTTGTCTCAAGTCTAAGTCATGAAGAGCAAGTCAAAGTCAAGTCGAGTCTTTTATACATGTTGATCAAGCAAGTCTCAAGTCTTTTATACATGTTGATCAAGCAAGTCTCAAGTCCTAAAAAATGTGACTCGAGTCCCCCATGTCTGGCGCATGCACACACACGTACACACACACACACACACACATGTGCACGTATACACACACAGACACACGTACACACACACACACACACATGTGCACGTATACACACACAGACACACGTACACACACACACACACACATGTGCACGTATACACACACAGACACACGTACACACACACACACACACACACATGTGCACGTATACACACACAGACACACGTACACACACACACACACACACATGTGCACGTATACACACACAGACACACGTACACACACACACACACACATGTGCACGTATACACACACAGACATACGTACACACACACACACACACACACATGTGCACGTATACACACACAGACATACGTACACACACACAGACACACACACATGTGCACGTATACACACACAGACACACGTACACACACACACACACACATGTGCACGTATACACACACAGACACACGTACACACACACACACACACATGTGCACGTATACACACACAGACATACGTACACACACACACACACACACACACATGTGCACGTATACACACACAGACACACGTACACACACACAGACACACACACATGTGCACGTATACACACACAGACATACGTACACACACACAGACACACACACACACACACCAGAGGTTCCGCTAGAAAAAAATGGTGCCGGTCAAAGTGAAGGCAGAGGTTTCGTTTTCCGGACATTTTGATGATATGCCGGTCAAATATCCTATTATCGCTTGATTAGTAGACAGGCTATGTAGCTTAAAGAATGACATAATCAGGCTGTATAGAATGCAACATCTTCATTAGCCTGTATAGCCAGTAGCCAGTATATTTTCATGGACAGCAATATACGCTTCGTTCGTTGTTTTAAAAAGGCTACGTTGTTTGTTGCTGCTACCCACGTTATCTCCAGTGGTTCCACTGTTTAACTTGCACAGATACGCACACACAAGAATGAGCGCTCACACCACTACCCCCTAATGCTATGCCTCTTTATTTCATAACAATAAAATAAGAAATGTTTCCTATTCTGGGAAATGTTTAGTTTCTTTTTCTTTCGGACGCGGTTCAATGATACCGTTTAATTGTGCCAGAAATTATCCGCGGACCAGTAATCGCCTCGTCGAGGAGACCCTAACCCTGCAGATCATAGACAGAGAACGCATAGGCCTACTGTATGCTTTGGGTAAAGAACACTTTGCATGTCCAGTGTACACAGAGAATGACAGTGTCTTGGAGCGGCCGCACCCCCGCAACTCCACTTCCAATGTCACTGATCCGACATACGCCCGACACTTCTGCTTTTTATCTGGTGGTGGTGGAGTTGACCGGACATCTGAGGCTTCAGACGTTACCAATTTATCATCATCCATCGCGTCTGGCCTCTGAAAAAACTTTTAAGGCTAGTCTGCCTGGGCCTGGCCATGTTTGAACCGCCTCACTCATTTGTTCCTTGTTTAACATGGACATTTTAAGCGTGCGCTTCCTATTTGAAATGCATCATAGGCTATGCGTGTTGTTTAATAGCTTACTTTTCAAACGGTAGAGCCTGTTCATTTAAAAACATAGCCAGAGGACGTATAATATAGGCTTACATATTAAGGCTTATTCTCAAATTCAGATTGCGTTAGGGGACGGGATTATTAGCCAATTTCAATCGGACAATTTGACCGGAGAGATTTAATTTTGTCGGACATTTCATTTTTTTTTGGCCAATGTCCTGTAATTACCGGACACACACACTGTTTGGCACTGTGGACTCCAGGCTTACACAGGTTTGAAAACACACACACACACCCACGTGCATGCTCAATTACAGTTTTTCCGCACGTGTGTGTGCATGTGTGTGTGTGCGTAAGTATGTGTGTTTATGAGTATGTGTGTGTGTGTGTGTGTGCGTGTGTGTGTGTTTAGTGTCTGACAGGTGGGAGGAAAGGGGGAGTCCATTGCACAGATGTCAGTAACGCCAGCCGCACACTGCTTTTCAACATACACACCCTGGAGTGGGACCCAGACCTCTGCACGTGAGTACACGCAAATACACACACACACACACACACACACACAAACACACGTACACACATACACACACACACACACACACAGGCACACACCCACAGGTACACACACACACACACACACACACACACACACACACACACACACACACACACACACACGTACACACATGTACACACATACACACACACACATGTGAAATAACACTGCTTTTGACTCCCAATTATTTAATGCAACGTTTCGACCCTGCTGTACACATGTACACACATAAACACACACACACACACATGTACACACACACACACACACACGCACAGGTACACATGCATGCACGCCCTCACACACACACACACACACACACACACATGTACACACACAGAGATGTGCATTCAACTTTAAAATTGTGTGTGTGTTGTAGATTTTTTGATATCCCAATGGAGATGTTACCGAATGTGAGAAGCTCTTCTGAAATCTACGGTTACATGGTAACACACACACACACACACACACACACACACCCACACACCACACACACACACACACACACACCACACACCACACACCACACACACCACACATATCTATGGTTACATGGTAACACACACACACACACGCACACACACACATATCTACGGTTACATGGTAACACACACACACACAAACACACACATATCTACGGTTACATGGTAACACTCACTCACACACACACACACACACACATATATCTACGGTTACATGGTAACACTCACACACACACACACACACACACACACACACACACACACACACACACACACACACACATATCTACGGTTACATGGTAACACACACACACACACACACACACACACACACACACACACACACACACACACATATATCTACGGTTACATGGTAACACACACACACACACACACACACATACACACACATATATCTACGGTTACATGGTAGCACACACACACACACACACACACACACACACACACACACACACACACATATCTACGGTTACATGGTAATACACACACACACATACTGTATCTACGGTTACATGGTAACACTCACACACACACACACACACATATCTACGGTTACATGGTAACACACACACACACACACACACACACATATCTACGATTACATGGTAAGGCTATTTAGGGCTCCAGTAA
>NW_027468718.1:1169050-1171550 GCF_046254945.1 Alosa pseudoharengus | reverse complement strand
TATATATATATATGTGTGTGTGTGTGTGTGTGTGTTTGTGTGTGTGTGTGTGTGTGTAGTGTCTGGGTGACCAGTCTGCAGCGCTGGTGTATATATATATGTGTGTGTGTGTGTGTAGTGTCTGGGTGACCAGTCTGCAGCGCTGGTGTATATATATATGTGTGTGTGTGTGTGTGTAGTGTCTGGGTGACCAGTCTGCAGCGCTGGTGTATATATATGTGTGTGTGTGTGTGTGTGTGTGTGTGTGTGTGTGTGTGTGTGTGTAGTGTCTGGGTGACCAGTCTGCAGCGCTGGTGTATATATATATGTGTGTGTGTGTGTGTGTGTGTGTGTAGTGTCTGGGTGACCAGTCTGCAGCCCTGGTGTATATATATATGTGTGTGTGTGTGTGTGTGTGTGTGTAGTGTCTGGGTGACCAGTCTGCAGCCCTGGTGTATATATATATATGTGTGTGTGTGTGTGTGTGTGTGTGTGTGTGTGTGTGTGTGTGTGTGTGTAGTGTCTGGGTGACCAGTCTGCAGCCCTGGTGTATATATATATGTGTGTGTGTGTGTGTGTGTGTGTAGTGTCTGGGTGACCAGTCTGCAGCCCTGGTGTATATATATATGTGTGTGTGTGTGTGTAGTGTCTGGGTGACCAGTCTGCAGCGCTGGTGTATATATATATGTGTGTGTGTGTGTGTGTGTGTGTGTGTGTGTGTAGTGTCTGGGTGACCAGTCTGCAGCCCTGGTGTATATATATATGTGTGTGTGTGTGTGTAGTGTCTGGGTGACCAGTCTGCAGCGCTGGTGTATATATATATGTGTGTGTGTGTGTGTGTGTGTGTGTGTGTGTAGTGTCTGGGTGACCAGTCTGCAGCCCTGGTGTATATATATATGTGTGTGTGTGTGTGTGTGTGTGTGTGTGTGTAGTGTCTGGGTGACCAGTCTGCAGCGCTGGTGTATATATATATGTGTGTGTGTATGTGTGTGTGTGTGTGTGTGTGTGTGTGTGTGTGTGTGTAGTTTCTGGGTGACCAGTCTGCAGCCCTGGTGTAAATATATATGTGTGTGTGTGTGTGTGTGTGTGTGTGTAGTGTCTGGGTGACCAGTCTGCAGCGCTGGTGTATATATATATGTGTGTGTGTGTGTGTGTGTGTGTGTAGTGTCTGGGTGACCAGTCTGCAGCGCTGGTGTATATATATATGTGTGTGTGTGTGTGTGTGTGTGTGTGTGTGTGTGTAGTGTCTGGGTGACCAGTCTGCAGCGCTGGTGTATATATATATGTGTGTGTGTGTGTGTGTGTGTGTGTAGTGTCTGGGTGACCAGTCTGCAGCGCTGGTGTATATATATATGTGTGTGTGTGTGTGTGTGTGTGTGTGTGTGTGTAGTGTCTGGGTGACCAGTCTGCAGCGCTGGTGTATATATATATGTGTGTGTGTGTGTGTGTGTGTGTGTAGTGTCTGGGTGACCAGTCTACAGCCCTGGTGTATATATATATGTGTGTGTGTGTGTGTGTGTGTGTGTGTGTGTGTGTGTGTGTGTGTAGTGTCTGGGTGACCAGTCTGCAGTGCTGGTGTATATATATATGTGTGTGTGTGTGTGTGTGTGTGTGTGTGTGTGTGTGTGTGTGTGTAGTGTCTGGGTGACCAGTCTGCAGCCCTGGTGTATATATATATGTGTGTGTGTGTGTGTGTGTGTGTAGTGTCTGGGTGACCAGTCTGCAGCCCTGGTGTATATATATATGTGTGTGTGTGTGTGTGTGTGTGTGTGTGTGTGTGTGTGTGTAGTGTCTGGGTGACCAGTCTGCAGCCCTGGTGTATATATATATGTGTGTGTGTGTGTGTGTGTGTGTAGTGTCTGGGTGACCAGTCTGCAGCCCTGGTGTATATATATATGTGTGTGTGTGTGTGTGTGTGTGTGTGTGTGTGTGTGTGTGTGTGTGTGTGTGTGTAGTGTCTGGGTGACCAGTCTGCAGCCCTGGTGTATATATATATATATATATGTGTGTGTGTGTGTGTAGTGTCTGGCTGACCAGTCTGCAGCGCTGGTGTATATATATATGTGTGTGTGTGTGTGTGTGTGTGTGTGTGTGTGTGTGTGTGTGTGTGTGTGTGTGTGTGTGTAGTGTCTGGGTGACCAGTCTGCAGCCCTGGTGTATATATGTGTGTGTGTGTAGTGTCTGGGTGACCAGTCTGCAGCGCTGGTGTATATATATATGTGTGTGTGTGTGTGTGTGTGTGTTTGTGTGTGTGTAGTGTCTGGGTGACCAGTCTGCAGCGCTGGTGTATATATATATATGTGTGTGTGTGTGTGTGTGTGTGTGTGTGTAGTGTCTGGGTGACCAGTCTGCAGCGCTGGTGTATATATATATGTGTGTGTGTGTGTGTGTGTGTGTGTGTGTGTGTGTGTGTGTGTGTGTAGTGTCTGGGTGACCAGTCTGCAGCGCTGGTGTATATATATATATGTGTGTGTGTGTGTGTGTGTGTGTGTGTGTGTGTGTGTAGTGTCTGGGTGACCAG
>NW_027468718.1:1160465-1162965 GCF_046254945.1 Alosa pseudoharengus | reverse complement strand
TTTAGTGACTCCTCTGCTGGGATTACCAGCAATACAAGACCTCTGCCTGCTCAGTCCAGTACAGGCTATCACGACAGCGGAAACAAGCTACAAGGAACAATATCCCAGAGTTTTCACTGGCTTAGGTAAGCTAGAGGGAGAATACAAAATTAAACTAAAGGACAATGCCTCTCCCTTTGCCCTCGCGGTGCCACGTCGCGTGCCATTGCCCTTAAGGGGAAAAGTCCAAGAAGAGTTAAAAAGGATGGAGGAAATGGGTGTTATTTCTCCCATAGAGGAAGCTACAGAGTGGTGCTCAGGAATGGTGGTAGTACCAAAACCTAATGGAAAAATTAGAATATGTGTTGACCTAACCCGCCTGAATGAAAATGTGTGCAGGGAGCGACATATTCTTCCAGCAGTTGATGAGACACTAGCTAAACTAGCCGGAGCTAGAATTTTTTCCAAACTGGACGCCACTGCTGGTTTTTGGCAGGTGCCTTTGCACAGAGCTTCAGCCCCACTCACCACCTTCATCACGCCCTTTGGTCGTTATTGCTTTAATCGTCTCCCTTTTGGAATATCATCGGCCCCTGAGCACTTTCAGAAGCGATTGACGCAGATGCTGGACGGCCTAGAGGGAACTTTGTGTCATGCAAATGACATCCTGATATTCGGTGCCACGCCCAAAGAACATGATGAGAGGGTGCATAAGGTGTTGCATAGACTGCAGCAGCATGGCCTTACTCTAAATGACAAATGTCAGTTCGCTGTGAAGCAGGTTAAATTTCTCGGACATGTTGTCAGTGGAGAAGGCATACAGGCAGATCCCGAGAAGATTAGAGCGATTAGAGAGATGCCACCACCGAAAGACGTGTCCGACGTAAAACGCTTCATGGGAATGGTCAACTATGTGGGAAAATTCTCACCCAACATTGCAGAGCTCACAGGGCCTATCCGAGAGCTTCTGAAAGTGGAAAACATGTGGATGTGGGGAGCAGCGCAGCAGAGTGCGTTTGATAAAGTGAAAGACGAGCTCAGCTCATCTGCTGTCCTTGCCCAGTACAGCCCAGAAAAACCGACGAGAGTGTCAGCAGACGCATCGTCTTACGGGTTAGGAGGGGTCTTGTCTCAGCTTCAAGACTCTGGAGATTGGAGGTCAGTGGCTTTTATATCTCGCAGCTTGACTGAGACAGAGCGCAGATATGCCCAAATTGAAAAGGAGGCCCTTGCAGTCACTTGGGCCTGCGAAAGATTTCAGACTTACCTCCTGGGTCTGCACTTTGTGATGCGAACAGACCACAAACCATTAATCAGTCTCCTCAGCTCAAGGCCGCTTGATGACGTCCCACCTCGTATCATGCGATTCAGATTACAACTTATGCGTTTTTCCTACACAATCATACATGTACCAGGAAAAAATCTTGTAGCAGCCGATGCTTTATCAAGAGCTCCACTCCAGTCTACGGCAACGGAGGAAGACCTTGTGCTTCAGAACGACGTGAGTGCTCATATCCAGGAGGTTATTCAGCAGCTCCCGGCCTCACCTGAGAAATTGCTACAAATAAGGAGAGCACAGGAAGAAGATCCAGTGTGTAAGCAGCTGTCCTCCCTGATCCAGACAGGGTGGGAAAGAAACAGTTCTGCACCACAGTTGAAGCCTTTCTGGCAATACAGAAATGACCTGCTGATGGTGGATGGCCTGTTGATGAAGGGAAATAGAATACTGATTCCATTAAGCATGCAAAAGGACATCTTGGACAAACTTCACCAGGGCCACCAAGGCATGGTGAAATGCATGGCCAGGGCCCACGAAGCAGTGTGGTGGCCAGGGCTGACTACACAGATTAAAGAGAAGGTACGTCAGTGTGAAATTTGTGCTAAAGAGAGTCAAAATGCCACAGAACCTCTGATGACCACACCCTTGCCCTCACGCCCTTGGGCACGGCTAGCAGCTGACTTATTTGAATGGAAGAAGGGTCAGTATTTAGTAGTCATTGATTACTATTCACGTTACATTGAAGTTGCCAATCTTACAGGCACTTCAGCAACAGCTGTGATTGAGAAAATAAAAGCCATCTTTAGCCGCCACGGGGTGCCGGATACACTCATCACAGACAACGGACCACAGTTTGCTGCCACAGAGTTCACAGATTTTGCTAAGGATTACAACTTTCAGCACATAACCAGTAGCCCCCGTTACCCGCAAAGCAATGGAGAAGCGGAACGGGCAGTAAAAACTGTCAAAGCCTTGTTGCAGAAGAGTGAGGACCCTCACAAAGCGCTTATGGCATACAGAGCAACTCCTCTAGCCCATGGAGTATCACCAGCGCAGCTCCTGATGGGGCGCAACATTCAAACACCCCTTCCGGTGAGTCCAAACACCCTCAAACCAGCCTGGCCGGATTTAAGAGCATTTGAGTTGAAAGACCAGGAGCTTAAAAGACAACAGGCTGAGGGATACAATAGACGACACAGAGCACGGGAAACACCATCTCTCAAGCCAGGTCAGAAAGTTTGG
>NW_027468718.1:1145465-1150465 GCF_046254945.1 Alosa pseudoharengus | reverse complement strand
GTCTACAGGGTCCAGTTTAACATGAAATGAGCTGCACTAGTCTACAGGGTCCAGTTTAACATGTAATGAGCTGCACTAGTCTACAGGGTCCAGTTTAACATGAAATGAGCTGCACTAGTCTACAGGGTCCAGTTTAACATGAAATGAGCTGCACTAGTCTACAGGGTCCAGTTTAACATGTAATGAGCTGCACTAGTCTACAGGGTCCAGTTTAACATGAAATGAGCTGCACTAGTCTACAGGGTCCAGTTTAACATGTAATGAGCTGCACTAGTCTACAGGGTCCAGTTTAACATGAAATGAGCTGCACTAGTCTACAGGGTCCAGTTTAACATGAAATGAGCTGCACTAGTCTACAGGGTCCAGTTTAACATGAAATGAGCTGCACTAGTCTACAGGGTCCAGTTTAACATGAAATGAGCTGCACTAGTCTACAGGGTCCAGTTTAACATGAAATGAGCTGCACTAGTCTACAGGGTCCAGTTTAACATGAAATGAGCTGCACTAGTCTACAGGGTCCAGTTTAACATGAAATGAGCTGCACTAGTCTACAGGGTCCAGTTTAACATGAAATGAGCTGCACTAGTCTACAGGGTCCAGTTTAACATGAAATGAGCTGCACTAGTCTACAGGGTCCAGTTTAACATGTAATGTTAAAAAGTCAGTGTAGTCATGTAGATTGAGACGGAGAGAAAGAGAGAAAGAGAGAAAGAGAGAATAAAGAAAGAAAGGAAGGAAAGTCATGTAGATGCTAGAGGAGCAGAGGAGAGCAGACTGAAGTGCAAGCGGGCCCTTCACACTTTGGCCAAAAAGAAGAAATATTGGCATTTTTATTGAGACTTTAACCCTTAGAACCCGATTGACGCAAAGTGCGTCAAAAAACACACCCTTTCTTCTCTGTTACATTGCTCCGGAATGGTTCATCGCAGCGAGATGAAACCTTTATTGCACGACAGAGCAGAAGTGGGGCTTTCCAACGAGACTACACACTGTCTGTACGATCAAGTATGAAAATTAAAAAAAATCATGAAATTAAATCAAATTGCATCATATTTACAGTCTATACTTCTCTGCGTTCACCTGCACACACATTACTCTAGTTTGAATTACTCGCGAACCCGTAATCGCATCGATATGGCAAGCATATCAGATGAAAGAGGGGGCACAGGGCTATCCATTGGTACCATGTTTATCGATCCTTCTGGCTTATAAAACCAGACGAAGTGACTGCAAAATAATAACGTCATGTACACAAACCAACATGACTCATTACTCTCGTTTGAATTACTCGCGGACCCGTGATCGCATAGATATGCCACGCATGTCAGATGAAAGAGGAGACTCAGAGCTATCATTTGATACCAAGTACATCCTTCTGGGTTATAAAACAGACAAAGTGACAGCAAAATAATAACTTCATATAGCTGGACTTACCCCACGTTTTTGTCTGTTCTTGTGGCAAAGCATGTTTATAATCCAATGCTATCATGTGTTTCTCTATGGCAAAGCATGTTCATATTCCGGTTTTGAGATCCTATCAAATTCCTGCATGGCATCCAATTCAAGGCTCACATTGCATCCCAATTTGTTCAACAAATAAACACCTTTTTTGCCTTTACTTTGTTCATGGCAATGCAGTAAAGAGTTGAGAATTATTATGACTGCATAAACACAGGCACGCAGGCTAACACGCAACCTCGGGTCAAGTCAGGTCAGATCAGTTCGTGTCACAGATATGGAGCGCAGAAAGGTCATTTTTCATCACTAAATAAAAAATGGCATTTATTTCTGTAAATCACACAGCAAATATTTCTGTAAATTGCTCAGCCCCAGAGTATCCCTCCAACATGGCAATTATATTGCCCGATTCAGGACAGTCTGCCCTACACACACATGAAATGCATGTAGAGCTGTGAGCTTGCTGTGGTGAGATACATGTCGAAATATAAAAAAAAATTATAATACACTTTTTATATTTTAATTCTTTAAAAATCAAAATAAAATCAATGTTAGTATTAATACATGAAATGATGGCAGATCTGAATAGCCTAAACTCTCCTGAAAAAAACAATATATAATATATGTGTGTGGCACTTACAATGACCAGAATAAATCCTTATGAATAAAGGTAGTGAAAATGCCCTAAAAACAGCTTAGGGTTCTAAGGGCTAAAAAAAGAGTAATTTTGTAGTTTGTTTCCTTTGTTAATCTCTGGTCATACTCTATGCACTATTGGGCACATTGTCACTCGCGTGTGTTGCGCTATGAAACGACCATTTCCTCTTCACGCATCCTTCTCACCTTTTTCACCCCTGACCAGTTTACATGCTTGATACACACACACACACACACACAGTGGAATAGAGGAGAACTGAGGACTCTTATCACTATGGTTACAGTGGAATAGAGGAGAACTGAGGTGCAATTATTTTAAGGTGAACTTAGTTGTTTCATTTATAAAATATAATAACTTCTGATTTTGTGTGTGTGCGTGTGTGTGTGTGTGTGTGTGTGTGCATGTGTGTGTGTGTGTGTGTGTGTGTGCGCGCGCGTGTGTGTGTGTCTGTGTGTGTGTGTGCAGACAGTGAATTTCGTTATGGCAGATGGAAGAGTGCTGTTCAGAGAGCAATGAATTGGGAAACCTCAGAGTCAACCATCAAAGAAAAGGTACACACACACATGCACTCTCTCTCTCTCTTTCTCTCTCTCTCTCTCTCTCTCACACACACACACACACACACAAGAAGAGTTTCTGCTTGAATTCAAAGTATCATTTCAAATGAGTCAATAGGCTACATTTAAACTATACAATGCGCAACTGATAGCAGCACCAAAACATTACTGCAGCGTACTATGTGTAAAGAGCTAAATGACCCAACATTACTGCAGCGTACTATGTGTAAAGAGCTAAATGACCCAACATTACTGCAGCGTACTATGTGTAAAGAGCTAAATGACCCAACATTACTGCAGCGTACTATGTGTAAAGAGCTAAATGACCCAGATGGTGGCGCTGGAGACCTTATAGTAACTTATCACTGTAGGAACTGAGACAACACAAAATAACAGTGATGTAGTACTCGAGTCCGGTCTCGAGACCGATTTCTGCTTTCTCGGACTCGACTCGGACTTGTTCCTTCAAAGACTCGGTCTTGACTCGGTCTCGGACCACAGTGGGAGGAGAAGGACTCGTAATTTCAGACCGAGTCCTCGAGACCAACGCATTTTTTTATGTTCATATAAAAAAAAAAATCAAAATGAAATTTCACGGCGGCCACGTCTTTGCCCCTTGTTGGCCTTGGTGCTCCCTTCTTTCAATATTCTGCTTTGCATCCGTTTAATAGCGATTTTTATTTAGCCTATAGCCTGTCAAAATAATCTTAGCATCACAGCGCAACCTAATTCAGTTTTACACAGTGGAGAAAAAGACAGCGCATGGCAAGATCGAAAGTGCGTCCAAATTCACCCATTCTTCTCATTTGAAATACTCGCAATCGCTAAGCCTACTCATCACACAGGCACATGTATCACATCACATGAAAGAACTTTTTCTCAGCTTTTAAACAATGTTAGCCGCTAATTGCTGTGGTGAACGGTTCGAGAGAAAAGTAAATAATATAATTACATTGAATGAATTATCATCTATACTTTGAAAAAATGTTTTAAAGTACTTTTCTTACTTAAAATGGATCAAATAAAGGAATTTTTTTTAAAAAGTAAAAAATTTTTTTTTTAAAGGGGTAGTTGGTAATGTGTTGCCATATGGCAACAATGCGCAATCGTGGAAAATGCTGTCAAATCCAATTTTTCTTTAAAATCTAATTTTTATTTCATTACAAATCTTTTAGAAATTAACTAAATTAAGCTTGCATTAGTTATGCTCTAATACATCTAGTTATAAACCTAACATAATACAAATTCAACTGTATTTTGGGCAATAAAGTGATAATGTCATGGTAATATTGTCATAGTGTAGTCCGCCTTGGAAAATAAATAGCCTTCCTGTAGGGACATAAAGTAATTGTTTTGATCAAAACCAATGTTTATATTAAATAATGTCATCATTTAGATTACTTTATTTCATTTAGATGACTTTCATTTTCCAAATTCATAGGATTATATTGCAGTCAGAGGACATATTCAACTGTAGTGAGACCACGTAGTCACAGAGCCCTGCCCCTCAGAAAGTGTGCCAATCCATGCCATTCACACAGAGAGACATAAGTATCCTTCACATATCCCCCTGACAGCCTTTCCCTACCCTGTAAAGCCATGCCTCATCCATATTTGGGGTCACACACACAAGGGTCAACCTAACGTAGGGGTCTCCGGTGTGGATCATACTACAGGCTCACACTGGGCATGCCTTGGATGGCTCCACAGCAAGCCAGCCCACTTCTTACACCATTTATAGTGAGAGGAGAGAAGGGTCACCCCATTTGCCCTTGAACTTTGGGCCTCTGAAGTGTTAAAGCTGTAGCTAAAGAGACAGGATGGGTGACTGCAGCCTCTATCTGCTACACATATCAATGTTTTTCTCCTCATTGCTGGATTATAGCTAATCCTGACAGTTCTTTGGTGGAAGAGCCAACAATGTGCTTTTATCTTTCCCAAAATCCCAAACAAAAATGGTGAAAACAGCATGTCTAGTTGACTGGGTAGTGAACAATAACACAAAATACATCTTTACCGCTCCAGTCACTATACTGTCTGAACCTCATTCCATAGACAATTTGCAAATTGGTAAACATTTACAATATCCTAAAAGACTCCAAAATGTCTGAAATTACAAATAAAAGTGTAAATAATGTTTTTTTTACTTCAAAATATTGTCAAAAGTTGTATATATTCCCAGAGTATCCTAGTGCAATGCAGTCCTATTGTAATCCTATGATACCATTCATTTGAATGGACACAAAAAGGTCCGTATTTGCATACTGTTGCCATATGGCAACAATTATATTTTGCCAATTTACAAAAAACTCATTATATATAAACTT
>NW_027468718.1:1077965-1140465 GCF_046254945.1 Alosa pseudoharengus | reverse complement strand
TCATCAGGACACTTCTGGCTGGAGGAACCATGTTATAATATGCTCATGTGATGTCCCATGTGATATGAAAGCCAGCAAACCAGATTCTCCTTAAATGTTTTAATCATGTCAGTTGCCTGTGTCCCTTATTTTGTGTGTGTGTGAGTGTGTGTGCACATGTGTTGTGTGTGTGCGTGCGTGCATGCGTGAATGCATGTGTGAGTGTGTGTGTGTGTGTGTGCACTTGTGTGTGTAACAATGTACAAACACATACAAATTTTACATCATCTATTTATTTGGGACTTACAAATATTTTGCCATATTTTTTAGCCCAATGTAAGCTTCCAATTACAATACAATATCAGGCATAAAACAGCTAATGACAATATTATAGAAATAAAATTTCAATGGATGAATTTCATGCTGGGGTGTTTTCATACAAATCAGGATATCTGGGATCAGGAAGCTCTCTGGCCAAAATCAGTCTTTGGGGCCCCCTGCTGGTGAGACACGCTGCCTGCATCTGTAGAGTCTCCAGTGCCACACCCACACACACACTGCCACACCCACACAGCCCACTGCCACACCCACACACACACACTGCCACACACACCCACACACTGCCACACCCACACACTGCCACACCAACACACAGCCCACTGGCACACCCACACACTGCCACACCCACACTGCCACACCCACACACACACCCACACTGCCACCCACACACTGCCACACACACACACTGCCACACACACACACGCCCACTGCCCACATGCCCACTGGCACACCCACACAGGAGCACATCTATGTCTAATATATGACTTATAATACTAATAATACTATAATACTATGAGGACTCTTATCACTATAATATATGACTTATATGGTTACAAAGGATCATAGCTCAGACTAGGGTGCAATTGTTTAGGTTTGAATATTGTTTGATGATTGTTTCATTATTGAATGATCACATAAGTTAACAATAGTTTGTAGTAGCTAAGCACTACCCTAGTTCATCTTAAAAAGAGCACTGATCAAATAATCAAATGCTACAGGATAGGAAGGGCGGAGAGAAAGGACAGTGTGACATTTCTTAATCTGTAATCTGCTTTTAGAATTCCATGGTATTCTGCAACTTTCACGTCCAGTCAGCGATGGCTCAAGAGAGGATTATTGTGCAAGTCTAGTCAATGTTCTCTTGGTCAGGTTTCACTTCACTTATGAGTAACCCCTTACAAAAAATAACTATAGAAATCTTTAATGTTTTGTATATTATTATTACAGGCATGATCATACTTTCCCAGATATGGGTAGCCTTTACTGTCTTGAAAACTATATAGCCTAGTATAACAGACGGGCCTTACAATGAGCTTACTGTAATATTAAAATTACACTGAAAATAGCCTAGGCCTCAAAGGGTAGGCCTACCTAAAATTCATTGAAGCCCTGTGATGACATTTTACCTACAGCTGGGGGCTAAGCTTTTCTTTCAATCCTAGTGACGTCCCTGACCTATGTGATCAACATACACTTAGTTAATTGGGGGGCAGCCGTGGCCTACTGGTTAGCGCTTCGGACTTGTAACCGGAGGGTTGCTGGTTCGAACCCCGACCAGTAGGCACGGTTGAAGTGCCCTTGAGCAAGGCACCTAACCCCTCACTGCTCCCCGAGCACCGCTGTTGTTGCAGGCAGCTCACTGCGCCGGGATTAGTGTGTGCTTTACCTCACTGTGTTTTCACTGTGTGCTGAGTGTGTTTCACTAATTCATGGATTGGGATAAATGCAGAGACCAAATTTCCTTCACGGGATCAAAAGAGTATATATACTTATACTTAATTAAGTGTTTCTTGTGTGTTATGGTTTGTATAATATTATAGTACTGTAGGCTATATTTTTGTTTATTTTCATTATGCTATTGAGTGAACTGACATTTTGTTTAGTATTGCTATTCTCATTAATGTAGGCTAGTCTTGTTATTGCTATTCTCATTAGATAGATAGATAGATAGATAGATAGATACTTTATTGATCCCCAGGGGAAATTCAAGATAGGCGCCGTATGTAGGCTAGTCTTGCCAACATTTTGAATTGTTCACTGTTACAGTTTTTTCTGAATGCTTAAATACAACCGTGATTCTTATAGCACAATTTCTATGGAATTTTGAGAGACGACCTGATGTAGACTGATTTGTTTTGTCTCAGTGAAATTGCTATTTTGTGTTTTGACTTGGAAAAACACACTTGTGTTTGTTTTGATGTGTGTAAATACTGTAAACACGAATACTTGAAGTTTGGATCCCTGTATGTTTACAGAACTATGACAAAAGTATGACCTCAAACTGACATATTCTACCTTGTGCACAGAGAAAGCAAAAGCCAGATGTGTTTTTTATTCAGACTATCAGTGTGTAGTTGGCACATTGTGTGCTTATTATTGCGATGGCTTGTGTTTACTGTTTGATACGAAAACATAATTTTTACGAAGGTGTGAAGAGTTACAGTTTTTTTCAACTGCTTACACACTAAATCTTTGCTTGTCACACAATTTTCTAAACATGTCCTCTAAACATCATAACCCGACACCAAATCTGCAAAACCATACACTAATTCTCAGTGTTTGACTCAGTTTTCAATTGACTAAAACACATTTTGCAAAACACCACACACAATTTTCTACCTAACACACAAAAATCTAACAGGAAGTAACTTGATTTCGTTCTCCAAACACAACCCATCAAAATGCCAAATCACCAGTGCGTCACTCTTTCTCTTCACATGTGTAAACACTCTTTACTTTACTGAACACCATCCAATCATTGCCTTAGTATAGGTCTATGAATAGATATACTCTCTATAGGTATAGACCCTTTCAATCTGGTCCTAGAGGATTTCCGGTTGAAATATTCAGAACCAATGCAGATACTTTGAAAATTACAGTAATTTTTTGTTTGTCCCCATGTTACAGTACCATTAGCTCAATACATTTTTCTGTGCCTCCAGAAATGCCTTAGGAATGTTTACTGTAAAATTGTTTGTTTCTGCAGTTGAAAGGGTCTATACAGTAGGCCTATGAATACATACTGTACACGACCCCCCCCCCGCCCACACACACACACACACACTTGTCTTTAGAAAAAAACAAAATCAGCGTTTTCAAAACTCCATGTACATCTGGTGGTCACTGTATTCTTCTTTGCTTTTTTTCTTGTTTGCTGTAAAATACTGAATTCACAACAGCAAATTATTTGGGAAAAATCACTATTTTTGGTTTCAATATTGCTTGCATTTTTACTGTGTATTTCAACTTCTCTTTGTTGATACCGTAACTTTCACTCTTTTATGGAAATACATATAGAAAGCCTAAGACAGAAGAGCTTTAGGTTTTGAGCAACAGTGTGTACATGATGTATCCAAAATGTCATATTATGACAAAAGTGTTTGTAATGTGAGGCGAATGTTTGCTTTAAACATGTGTTTTTGACATTTTGAATGGTGTGTGTCATTTTGCTGGAGATTTGAGGCATTTTGCATTTTGTGTGAGCAGTTGTGGGTTTTGTGTGTGGAGTTTTGAAAAATAGACACAGAGTTTTGAAAACGTGTGTAAACAATTGTAAAAAACTGTAAGCAATCAAAAAAAAAGCTGTAGGCTAAATGTAACTATTGTATTGTGTTTGTATGTTGCGTCTGCCAAATGCCATAAGGATATCTACCGCTGGGGGCGTGGAGTGGGGCGGACGCGGCGCTTAGCGTAGGAGAGGAGAGAGCGGGAAATGGAAACCGAAACTGAAGTATCTGCGCCCGCGACGCGACTGCCGCGCCAGACTCGCGGCACGGCGTTTAAACGCGATGCCCCCCCCCCCCCCCTCGTTCAGACGTGTGTGTGGACGTTTCATTCAAAACGTTCAATCACTTTGGAGCTCATAGTCAGTTCGTTTTTACTTGTTTTAAGTGTTTCTCACAAATGTAGGACTACAACATTTTAGGCATGTATGTAACAGCATACGAAAATATGAATAGGCTAGCCATTAAACAATGCAAGGCCTTTCGAAATATTGTTTTATTTAAATTAGGCTACTCAATGCAATCTCAAATCCTCACCAGAGATAGGCCTAGCTACCATTACAAACAGTCAATATCTTTCTCCAAATTCTAGTTTTGTTTGTTTTATGGACTCCAGGTAGTCGTGGAAGAGATCGTTTAAACATGAATTTGTGTTGTAGGCACCTTATGTTCACACTAGTCGTAGGTCTATTTTTCGCAGCTGTCGGCGTCCGTTTTTGTTGGCGTCACGTTGTTTTCGACAGCTGACCAATCACACGCGGATAACCGAGACCTGTTGTTAAGGCGTTGGCTGCTTTTTGGAAGAAAAACTATGTTAGATTAAAAAAAAAAAATCAAAATGTCTTGCCAGAAAAAGGAGCAAATTCTGAACATACGCGAAGTTCCTACTAGCCTACCTTGCTTTCATTGGATTGTGTTTAACGGATTCATTTGCGTACAAATGGGCATGGCCCAACTTTTTGACGCGCAGCCGATTTTCAAATGGAAGCGCCGCCTTCCGAGACGCTTTGCGGACGCGGTAAGGACGCTTGGCGTCAAGAATAAGAGTGGAGTCCAGTGCTCGAGGGTTCTTCTTTGTCCGGTGCAAAAATGTCTTCCAGCAGCCGGCTTCGTTGCGTGTTGTGCTCGAAGTCCGAAGAGGATTCGGTGACGGGAGCGCTCGCGACAAAAGACGACATTACTGCGCATCAGAACTGTCTGGTGAGTTGAACAGCACATTCCCGTGGACTGAGCCGGACTGAGCTCTCCTTCAGAAGTGCCCCTGCAGTGATCAGGCTACAGGCATTAGTTCGTTCGGCTTGATGTTGTTTCATTCCACTATAAGAGCGCCTGTCTGTGTTTGTGTCTTTAGCTGTACGCATCCGGTATTTACTGTAAAAACTCCCCGGTGTTTGACGACCTCTTCGGATTCTCGGTGGAGGACGTGAAAGAGGAGAGCAGAAGGGGCAAGAAACTGGTAAATACAGCAGCCTTATGATAACGAACCTTACTATTACAGTAAATAGCCTTATGATTCACTTATAACGAACCTTACTATTACAGTAAATAGCCTTACTATTCACTTGTAAAAGCAGCCTTACACGATACGAGGCTGAAGTTGGCACCACTTTCATTTCCGCGGGGGAAGACCACTTTCAGATCGCGGGGGAGTTAAGTTTCCGTTCCACCTTAAATAATGCAATTTTCTACCTCGTCCACAAGGGGCCAGTGTTGACCACAAATCCGCGATAACACAGGCATGTGCCTGTTGCAGATGAACAGGCATTGTTCACAGACGTTCAAAAGCCTGTATATCTTTTTTCTGTTAACTCCACTGCCGAATGTTTTGAGAAATGTTGCCTTTTGTGTTCTATTAAATAATTTGGTAATTTAGGGGGGGGGGGGGGGGATTATGTAGAGGGTGGCAGATTATGTAGTTTTTTCTTTATTTTCTGTGCTGGATCTTTTGATACATGTTGTGTTATGTTTTTTTCTATTAAACAATTTTGTTCATTTTACACTGGGGGGGCGGGGGGGGGGGGGGGGTGGTGGTATGTAGTTGGTAGCAGATTTTGAAGTTTTTCTACAGTAAATGTATTCCCTACGGCCTACATGTCATTTTGCATCGGACTTTTCAACACATTCTGAAACTACACTCTCTCCTCTTTCCAATGACACCCCACTTGTGAAATTCTATGGTTGAAAATGCCCTTTTTTGCCCCTCTGAAAATATAATATGTATTTGTGAAATTGCAGAATCTCAACACTAGAACAGGGACAGATAGCCCATGAAGGATTTTGCAAGGGATGTTTCACCACATTCTGAAACTACACTTCCTCCCCTTTCCAATGACACCCCACTTGTGAAATTCTATGGTAGAAAATTGGATATTTAGCCCCTCTGAAAATATAATATGTATTTGTGAAATTGCAGAATTTCAGCACTTGAACAGGGACAGATAGCCCATGAAGGATTTTGCAAGGGATCTTTCACCACATTCTGAAACTACACCTCCTCCCCTTTCCAATGACACCCCACTTGTGAAATTCTATGGTGAAAAATGCCCTTTTTTGCCCCTCTAAAAATATAATATGTATTTGTGAAATTGCAGAATTTCAACACTTGAACAGGGACAGATAGCCCATGAAGGATTTTGCAAGGGATATTTAACCACATTCTATATCTACACTTCCTCCCCTTTCCAATGACACCCCACTTGTGAAATTATATGGTGGAAAATTGGATATTTAGCTCCTCTGAAAATATAATATGTATTTGTGAAATTGCAGAATTTCAGCACTTGAACAGGGACAGATAGCCCATGAAGGATTTTGCAAGGGATGTTTCACCACATTCTGAAACTACACCTCCTCCCCTTTCCAATGACACCCCACTTGTGAAATTCTATGGTAGAAAATGCCCTTTTTTGCCCCTCTGAAAATACAGTATATATTTGTGAAATTGCAGAATTTCAGTACTTGAACAGGGACAGATGGCCCATGAAGGATTTTGCAAGGGATGTTTCACCACATTCTGAAACTACACCTCCTCCCCTTTCCAATGACACCCCACTTGTGAAATTCTATGGTGTAAAATTGGATATTTAGCCCCTCTAAAAATACAGTATATATTTTGTGAAATTGCAGAATTTAACACTTGAACAGGGACACATAGCCCATGAAGGATTTTGCAAGGGATCTTTCACCACATTCTGAAACTACACCTCCTCCCCTTTCCAATGACACCCCACTTGTGAAATTCTATGGTGGAAAATTGGATATTTAGCCCCTCTAAAAACAGTATATATTTTGTGAAATTGCAGAATTTCAACACTAGAACAGCGACTGATGTCCCATGAAGGATTTTGCAAGGGATCTTTCACCACATTCTGAAACTACACCTCCTCCCCTTTCCAATGACACCCCACTTGTGAAATTCTATGGTGGAAAATGCCCTTTTTTGCCCCTCTGAAAATATAGTATATATTTTGTGAAATTGCAGAATTTCAGCACTCGAACAGCGACAAGCATCCCATAATGCATTTTGCAAGGGATGTTTCACCACATTCTGAAACTACACTCTCTCCTCTTTCCAATGACACCCCTCTTGTGAAATTCTATGGTGAAAAATGGGATATTTAGCCCCTCTGAAAATACAGTATATATTTTTGTAATTGCAGAATTTCAGCACTTGAACAGCAACGCTCATCCCATGAAGGATTTTGCAAGGGGTCTTTCACCACATTCTAAAACTACACTATCTTTCACTAAAACTACACTATCTTTCACTATATTTGACCAGTTCACCAACTGGTCAAAATCCATCAATCTTTTAACAGCATTAATGCAAATAGCTCTGCAATGCTTTGATCTATGAAGCTCAAACTTTATCAGTGGATTAAGGCAAAAGGTAAGTCCCCACCCATCAATTTACTTTATCATGTGCACTGTAGCGCCACCAACAGACCAAGGTGAAAACTTTCCAAAAGCTTCACAGCTCTTGATTTTTGTCCATTTCTCTCTAAATTTGCAGCTCTGCAGCTATATTTGGGGGCCAAGCAGTTGAGCAGGAGCTGTCATGGCAACTCAGTTTTGTTACATTAGATGCATACACATCTTTCCACCATCAGGACAGTGAACTGTCATACTCTTCCTTCCTTTTGGCATTTGCATTTGCACACACCCTATTACCTGCTACCCCTCTCATCACACTTACCCCAACCCCCCCCCCACACACACACACACACACACCCACACTCACACTGATAAACCCCCTCCCCCTTACACCACATAACCTCTCATACCTAGTTTAGTTTTGATACGTAAAAAATTTGCTGAGATATGAGCTCATTTCCATAACTCTAGCACCCCCATAGTGGTAACAAGTCAACATAATATTGTATGTACATCCTCAGGATTTGGTCCCTAGCTCTCACACCAAATATGCGTTAGCATACACAGCCCCATTCTCATCAATGGGACTGAGATGGAGTGTGACACCAGCTTCGAGTATGATTCTATGTCTGCGTCTCGACCCTGTATAACATCTGTGCTGTTCTTCTGAACATGGATAATGTAAGGCGCCAGTGTTGATATCACTTGTTGTTGTCTGTTTTGCGTCAACAGCCATTTGTGTCATAGATTAAGGTAGCCTGGATGATTCCTGACTTTGCCACTGTTACTGTATGAATATCTATGCTTTGCTGTACTTAAACCCTGTATGATTCTCATGGATTTCATGTTTCACTTTGGTATGTAATATTTTACCAACAGCATCCCGGTGACAACCAACCAACTAAGCCAGCAAAGACCAGCTAAAATCAGCTTCCAGCATAAGCTGGTTTATAGCTGGGGTTTTTTTTTCAACAAAGTAACAGAGTACGGAAAGACCACACACGGATTAGCAATACATATATTAGATTTTTAATAAATGAATAGAACTTAACAAAATGGAGTGGAGTTGGATTTGGAAAATAAAAGTGTAAGCAATCAGTATAATGTGGTGCAGTGAATAATTTCAATTTCAATTTCAACTTATATTTAATGTCACTTATAGAGCGCCAAAACATTACTCATGTCTCATGGCACTTAACAGAGTGTTAAACATTCAGAGTGTGCCTATAAGTAACAGGGACGAGGAAAAACTCCCTAGAATTGGAGATACATATAGGAAGAAACCTCGAGTGGATACAAGACTCAAGGGCCTGACCCATCTGCCTAGGGTCAGTTACAGGGCAGTAAGGTCTGTACTGTATACATAATAAATGAATAGGTTAGTTAGGTGTACAGAATAGAACACAACAACCTGAGGTATGTTACAAAGAGGTAGGATGGTTACATAACCAGTATGATGTATGCATGAATCCTATTTAGTGTCAGAAAATTCAAATAGTCCAATGTAGGGCATGTGTTGTCCATAGGGATTAGGAATTGTCATACAGTATGTCAAGTACTGGGTAGCTAGGCTGCACGGGCCAGGAATCCAGATAAGGGGACTGCAATGGTAGGTGTTAGGGCCAGCTCGTTCCCAGACCGAAACATAAAGAGGGACACGGACAACAAGGTTCAAACCAAATATATTAATTTATTAAAGTAAAGCACAAGGTTACCAATAGCAAAATGTCTAGGGGGAAATGAATGGGAGTGGTGGCGTGCGTGTATGAGTGTATGGATGTATGGATGCAAAGAAGCTAGTGAAGTGGGCCTAAAGACAAAGAAAGAGAAAGAGAGGTAGAGTTACAAATGAGGGGAGAGAGCAAAGTGCAAGTGTGAGAGAATCAAAGTGAGTACCTGCAAGAAGTAAGAAAAATGCCTAATCAGAAATATAGGGAACCCCTTATATAGCCCCACCCTTACCATAGGTGTAATTAATGAGGGTATTAGCCCAACCAGGACCAGCCCTGCCCATGCACTGACAGGAGAAGGCCTGAAGGGGCACAGGGTCATCACATAGGGCAGTCATAGGGATGGGACTTTAGGTGCGATGAGGGCCAAACACAAGGAATAGTTTCTCTCACAAGTGTGGTAAGAGGGAAGAAAGAGAGATAAATAGTAGGTATTACTATAAGTCATGATGGTTAGTATTAATAAGTATATCAATGGTATTATATAGTGTTATACTATAGAGACAAAAGGCAAGAGAGGGAGAGTTGAGAGAGAGAAGGAGAGAAGAGGGAGTTGAATGGCAAGACAAAGTCAAAGTCAAAGTCAAAGTCAAAGTCAAAGTCAGCTTTATTGTCAATTTCTTCACATGTTCCAGACATACAAAGAGATCGAAATTACGTTTCTCACTATCCCACGGTGGAGACAAGACATATTTTAACAATTTTAAGTCCACAGACAAACATAACATTCAAGTAAACAAAAAAGTAAGTAAATAAGTAAATAAGAGGGCACATATAATGAAAAAATAAGAGCAGCAAAATTTGGTTGAAATTGTGCATAGACAGTCAATAAAATAAAATACTAGTGCAAAGTCAGGCCAATAAGAGGCTGAGGTAGTTCTGTTTGACCTAAGTAAGAAATAAAGTGGCATAGTGGTGCAAGTTATGTAAGAGCAGCAGAAGTGTTGTGTTTCCAGGACAACAACAACAAGTTGCAAAGTGTACAAGTGTGCAAGTGGAGTGGTGCAGGCGGCCATTTGTGGGTCCAATGTCCAGGATGTTATGTAGCTGAGGGTGGAGGGGGGAGAGGAGGGAGAGAGTTCAGCATCCTAACAGCTTGGTGTATGAAGCTGTTGGTGAGTCTGGTAGTGCGGGAGCGCAGGCTTCTGTACCTCTTCCCAGAGGGCAGTAGATCAAACAGATTGTGAGCGGGGTGACTTGCATCACTCACAATTTTGGTCGCCTTGCGGGTGAGGTGGGTGGTGTAAATGTCCTTCAGGGAGGGGAGTGAAGCACCAATAATCCTTCCAGCTGTGTTCACTATGCGCTGCAGGGCTTTCCTGTTGTATTCAGTGCAGCTTCCGCCCCACACAGCGATACAGCTGGAGAGGATGCTCTCAATGGTGCCTCGGTAGAATGTGGTCATGATGGCTGGTGGAGCAAGAGGTAAGAGGGGGAGTTGAGAGAGAGAAAGAAGCAGAGTTGTACGGCGTGACACATGAAAAGTCCATGACAGCGCTATGCTATGGCAGCATACCTAAGGCATGGTGAAGGGTAGTCAGCACCAGCGCAGGTATGGTCAGGGCGCCAGTCACATGAGGACACAGCATAGGTGGTCCATTCCAATAAAAACCCTGAGGGGGGTGAAGTTCCACACTACACCATACCTAACTATGGGAGGCACTAAAGATGTATGTGTTAAGTCTAGACTTGAAAATAGGGAGGGTGTCTGCAAATCAAATTGATGGAGAGAGTTAATTCCAGAGGAGGGGTGCGCTGTAGCAGAAATCTCGGCCTCTACTGTTGGGATTACAAGTAATATTTTTAAGTCAATGAGACTTTTAACAGGTAACCAGTGTAAAGATGCTAGGATGGGGGAAATGTGTTCATATTTTTTGGTCCTAGTGAGTGTGCGAGCAGCTGCATTTTGTATAAGCTGTAAGTTCCTTAGACCGGTATTATTGCAGCCAGTGTATAGAGCATTGCAATAGTCTATCCTTGAAGTGACAAAACTGTGGATTAATTTTTCAGTGTCTGGTAAGGATAAGGACTTCCTTATCTTTGAAATGTTCCTTAAGTGGTAAAATGACATTTTGGTGATTATTTATTGATAGGTCCTGGTCAATTATAACTGATAGATTTTTAGCACTTGTGGATGAGGTCAGTGGAAGATCACTATATGTAGCCTGTGATGAGGATAGGATATGCCTCATCTTTTTAGGACCAAAAACCATCTGAGTTCAAAAGCAGGATGTTTTGTTGTGTATATATATGTGTGTGTTTTTATATCTCTTATACATGTAACATGTAACATACATACAAGTTTGTTTAACAGGGTTAATTAATCGGGCTTTATGGAAAGGTATAATTGTGTATCATCTGCATAACAATGGAAATTAATGCCATGCCATGTTTCCAAATTTCAGAACCTAGGAGAAGCATATAATGGGAAAATAACTGGGATCCAATGAGCCTTGAGGCACTCAATATTTCACCATAGTCTGGGTATATGGTTCATTATGGACCTGTACAAATTATTAACGGTTAAAAAGGTATGGTATAAACCAAGCAAGTGCTGAGTCTTTGATGCCTATGGAATGTTCAAGCCTATGAAGTAGTATGTCATGGTCTATGGTGTCAAAGGCAGCGCTGAGGTCCAGGAGGATCAGTATTGATACATATCCATTATCAGCAGCAATGAGGAGGTCATTAAAAACTTTAACTACAGTAAGGCTGATTCAGTACTATGGTGAGCTTGAAAGCCAGACTGGTATAATTCCTGGATTTTGTTCATATGTAAGAAGGCACAGATTTGTTTGGACTCTATTTTTTCAAGTATTTTTACATTGTTCATATGTAAGAAGGCACAGATTTGTTTGGATTCTATTTTTTCAAGTATTTTTGACATGAAAGGGAGATTAGATATAGGTCTATCGTTAGCCAGCTTGTAAGGATCAAGACTAGGTGACACAATCTAAAACAAAATCCAAAACGGTGCTGTAGAGACGGAGCGGAAGTGGTTGACAACCCGGTCTCCATTGAAGCGCTTTTAAAAGCCCTGACTAGGAAATAATTAGCGTGCCTCCAAACACCTGCACCCAGCTCACCTGTAGGAGAGAGAGACGCAACACAGACAGGAGGAGGAGCCAGGCAAGGCTGTCACAATATCTGTCTATATGGTTCATACTGACTTTCCATATTTATTGAAAAGTTCTTATAATATATTCCGTTAATACTCTACATAAGAAACCAATATAATAATAACATGATATTTGGAGTATGATGTCAGGAAACATTTCAGATTTTATTCTTTCAATGATGCACAAGAACAACAAAGGAGAGACACATGTTTGTGTCATCCCAGCAAGGGTTTCACCAGAATTCTAGAAACAGGGCCACATCCCTTACCTATTTGCTGCGGGCAAGAGGGGGGAGGCTCTTGTTGTTAGGATCCTGTCTTGCCTTGTTTTCCCGTTATGTCTGCTCCTCTTGTGTCTTCCTGTTTGCTTTGTTTACTTTCTGTGTCTTGTGCCATGTGCTCCTTTGTTTGTTTGCCATGTGTCTCACTGCTCACTGTGGAGCTCCAGTGCTGTTGATCACGGTGTCGGAGAGGCAGTTCTTTAGTCTGACGAATTGTGGCCGCTCTATCAGGTAGTCTGCAATCCAGGATACCAGTTGAGCATCCACAATCATCTGCAGGAGTTTTTCACCCAGTCTAAGGGGTTGGATGGTGTTAAAAGCACTGGAGAAGTCAAGGAACATGATACTCACAGCACTCTTCCCCTTGTCCAGAGGAGGGGGGATAAGGGGTATTTGATGGCTGTAGACTGGTGGCTGGTGAACAGCGTTAGCGTAGTCGCATTGTTCATGATCACATTGTGGGGGAGGGGTGCATCAGCCTTTGATGGTGGAGGTGCACGTTGCACTGAGAGTGAGGGGTGAGGTGTGAACCGGCAGGCAATCAAGCAAGAGCAGTGTCTGAATTTAGTTGACTTTGTACTCTGCACAATGACAATAAAGTTGAGTCTAATCTATCCCTAGTGGCCAAACATCACCAGCATTATTGTGTGTCCATGAACCAAGTTTGGTTTCGGTACGCAAAAGCATTGCCAAGATATGAGCTTACATCCTGTGATTATAGCGCCCCCACAGTGGTAAAAAGACTCCACATTATTGTGTGTTCTTAGGATGGGAAAACATATAAACACAGTGGGTGCCTTGCAGCTTCGATGCTTGGCCCCCAATAATAGGAAAATGTACAAACACAATGGGTGCCTACATTGCATGGTCCCGAATAATAGGAAAGCGTAAATATACAATTGGGCTTTGCTACTGGCCCAAATAAGAAAAGGTTGAAACAGTAATGATGCTTTGCAGCTTCACTGCTTGGCCCCCCCATCAGAATAATAGCCTGTGGATTTTTTAATTAAAAAAGCCAATTTTCTTGGATGGAATTGCTCATGGGGGATGTCATTGGAAGAGGACACACTCAACTATTCATCTAGGGTGGAATTGTTTGCAACAAATCAGTCTTGACCAATAGGGACCAATTTTAGTGTATAGAAACTGCAAAAATGTTTTTTATACACTAAAAATGAGAGAAATAGGCCATGGGAGTTCTAATCGAAACAAAAAGCCATTTTATGCGATGGGGGTTTAACTTGGGGGTTGTCATTGGAATGTGTGTAGCTGTTCAAGTCCTGAAAATCTGCAATTTCATAAAATACATACTATATTTTCAGAGGGCCAAAAAGGCAGTTTTCCACCATAGAATTTCACAAGTGGGGTGTCATTGGAAAGAGGAGAGAGTGTAGTTTCAGAATGTGGTGAAAGATCCCTTGCAATATCCTTCATGGGACATCAGTCGCTGTTCTAGTGTTGAAATTCTGCAATTTCACAAAATATATACTGTTTTTAGAGGGGCTAAATATCCAATTTTCCACCATATAATTTCACAAGTGGGGTGTCATTGGAAAAGGGAGGAGGTGTAGTTTCAGCATGTGGTGAAACATCCCTTGCAAAATCCTTCATGGGCTATGTGTCCCTGTTCAAGTGCTGAAATTCTGCAATTTCACAAATACATATATTTTCAGAGGGGCTAAATATCCAATTTTCCACCATAGAATTTCACAAGTGGGGTGTCATTGGAAAGGGGAGGAAGTGTAGTTATAGAATGTGGAGAAATATCCCTTGCAAAATCCTTCATGGGCTATCTGTCCCTGTTCAAGTGCTGAAATTCTGCAATTTCACAAATACATATATTTTCAGAGGGGCTAAATATCCAATTTTCCACCATAGAATTTCACAAGTGGGCTGTCATTGGAAAGCGGAGGAAGTGTAGATATAGAATGTGGTGAAATATCCCTTGCAAAATCCTTCATGGGCTATCTGTCCCTGTTCAAGTGCTGAAATTCTGCAATTTCACAAATACATATATTTTCAGAGGGGCTAAATATCCAATTTTCCACCATATAATTTCACAAGTGGGGTGTCATTGGAAAGCGGAGGAAGTGTAGATATAGATTGTGGTGAAATATCCCTTGCAAAATCCTTCATGGGCTATCTGTCCCTGTTCAAGTGTTGAAATTCTGCAATTTCACAAATACATATTATATTTTCAGAGGGGCAAAAAAGGGCATTTTCTACCATAGAATTTCACAAGTGGGGTGTCATTGGAAAGGGGAGGAGGTGTAGTTTCAGAATGTGGTGAAACATCCCTTGCAAAATCCTTCATGGGCTATCTGTCCCTGTTCAAGTGCTGAAATTCTGCAATTTCACAAATACATATTATATTTTCAGAGGGGCTAAATATCCAATTTTCCACCATATAATTTCACAAGTGGGGTGTCATTGGAAAGGGGAGGAGGTGTAGTTTCAGCATGTGGTGAAACATCCCTTGCAAAATCCTTCATGGGCTATCTGTCCCTGTTCAAGTGCTGAAATTCTGCAATTTCACAAATACATATTATATTTTCAGAGGGGCTAAATATCCAATTTTCCACCATATAATTTCACAAGTGGGGTGTCATTGGAAAGGGGAGGAGGTGTAGTTTCAGCATGTGGTGAAACATCCCTTGCAAAATCCTTCATGGGCTATGTGTCCCTGTTCAAGTGCTGAAATTCTGCAATTTCACAAATACATATATTTTCAGAGGGGCTAAATATCCAATTTTCCACCATAGCATTTCACAAGTGGGGTGTCATTGGAAAGGGGAGGAAGTGTAGTTATAGAATGTGGAGAAATATCCCTTGCAAAATCCTTCATGGGCTATCTGTCCCTGTTCAAGTGCTGAAATTCTGCAATTTCACAAATACATATATTTTCAGAGGGGCTAAATATCCAATTTTCCACCATAGCATTTCACAAGTGGGGTGTCATTGGAAAGGGGAGGAAGTGTAGTTATAGAATGTGGAGAAATATCCCTTGCAAAATCCTTCATGGGCTATCTGTCCCTGTTCAAGTGCTGAAATTCTGCAATTTCACAAATACATATATTTTCAGAGGGGCTAAATATCCAATTTTCCACCATAGAATTTCACAAGTGGGCTGTCATTGGAAAGCGGAGGAAGTGTAGATATAGAATGTGGTGAAATATCCCTTGCAAAATCCTTCATGGGCTATCTGTCCCTGTTCAAGTGTTGAAATTCTGCAATTTCACAAATAAATATTATATTTTCAGATGGGCAAAAAAGGGCATTTTCTACCATAGAATTTCACAAGTGGGGTGTCATTGGAAAGGGGAGGAGGTGTAGTTTCAGAATGTGGTGAAACATCCCTTGCAAAATCCTTCATGGGCTATCTGTCCCTGTTCAAGTGCTGAAATTCTGCAATTTCACAAATACATATTATATTTTCAGAGGGGCTAAATATCCAATTTTCCACCATATAATTTCACAAGTGGGGTGTCATTGGAAAGGGGAGGAGGTGTAGTTTCAGCATGTGGTGAAACATCCCTTGCAAAATCCTTCATGGGCTATGTGTCCCTGTTCAAGTGTTGAAATTCTGCAATTTCACAAAATATATACTGTATTTTCAGAGGGGCTAAATATGCAATTTTTCACCATAGAATTTCACAAGTGGGGTGTCATTGGAAAGGGGAGGAGGTGTAGTTTCAGAATGTGGTGAAACATCCCTTGCAAAATCCTTCATGGGCTATCTGTCCCTGTTCAAGTGCTGAAATTCTGCAATTTCACAGATACATATTATATTTTCAGAGGGGCAAAAAAGGGCATTTTCTACCATAGAATTTCACAAGTGGGGTGTCATTGGAAAGGGGAGGAGGTGTAGTTTCAGAATGGGGTGAAACATCCCTTGCAAAATCCTTCATGGGCTATCTGTCCCTGTTCTAGTGTTGAAATTCTGCAATTTCACCAATATATACTGTATTTTCAGAGGGGCAAAAAAGGGCATTTTTTCACCATAGAATTTCACAAGTGGGGTGTCATTGGAAAGGGGAGGAGGTGTAGTTTCGGGACATCAGTTGCTGTTCTAGTGTTGAAATTCTGCAATTTCACAAAATATATACTGTATTTTCAGAGGGGCAAAAAGGGGCATTTTCAACCATAGAATTTCACAAGTGGGGTGTCATTGGAAAGGGGAGGAGGTGTAGTTTCTGAATGTGGTGAAACATCCCTTGCAAAATCCTTCATGGGCTATCTGTCCCTGTTCAAGTGCTGAAATTCTGCAATTTCACAAATACATATATTTTCAGAGGGGCTAAATATCCAATTTTCCACCATAGAATTTCACAAGTGGGCTGTCATTGGAAAGCGGAGGAAGTGTAGATATAGAATGTGGTGAAATATCCCTTGCAAAATCCTTCATGGGCTATCTGTCCCTGTTCAAGTGTTGAAATTCTGCAATTTCACAAATAAATATTATATTTTCAGATGGGCAAAAAAGGGCATTTTCTACCATAGAATTTCACAAGTGGGGTGTCATTGGAAAGGGGAGGAGGTGTAGTTTCAGAATGTGGTGAAACATCCCTTGCAAAATCCTTCATGGGCTATCTGTCCCTGTTCAAGTGCTGAAATTCTGCAATTTCACAAATACATATTATATTTTCAGAGGGGCTAAATATCCAATTTTCCACCATATAATTTCACAAGTGGGGTGTCATTGGAAAGGGGAGGAGGTGTAGTTTCAGCATGTGGTGAAACATCCCTTGCAAAATCCTTCATGGGCTATGTGTCCCTGTTCAAGTGTTGAAATTCTGCAATTTCACAAAATATATACTGTATTTTCAGAGGGGCTAAATATGCAATTTTTCACCATAGAATTTCACAAGTGGGGTGTCATTGGAAAGGGGAGGAGGTGTAGTTTCAGAATGTGGTGAAACATCCCTTGCAAAATCCTTCATGGGCTATCTGTCCCTGTTCAAGTGCTGAAATTCTGCAATTTCACAAATACATATATTTTCAGAGGGGCAAAAAAGGGCATTTTCTACCATAGAATTTCACAAGTGGGGTGTCATTGGAAAGGGGAGGAGGTGTAGTTTCAGAATGGGGTGAAACATCCCTTGCAAAATCCTTCATGGGCTATCTGTCCCTGTTCTAGTGTTGAAATTCTGCAATTTCACCAATATATACTGTATTTTCAGAGGGGCAAAAAAGGGCATTTTTCACCATAGAATTTCACAAGTGGGGTGTCATTGGAAAGGGGAGGAGGTGTAGTTTCGGGACATCAGTTGCTGTTCTAGTGTTGAAATTCTGCAATTTCACAAAATATATACTGTATTTTCAGAGGGGCAAAAAGGGGCATTTTCAACCATAGAATTTCACAAGTGGGGTGTCATTGGAAAGGGGAGGAGGTGTAGTTTCTGAATGTGGTGAAACATCCCTTGCAAAATCCTTCATGGGCTATCTGTCCCTGTTCAAGTGCTGAAATTCTGCAATTTCACAAATACATATATTTTCAGAGGGGCTAAATATCCAATTTTCCACCATAGAATTTCACAAGTGGGCTGTCATTGGAAAGCGGAGGAAGTGTAGATATAGAATGTGGTGAAATATCCCTTGCAAAATCCTTCATGGGCTATCTGTCCCTGTTCAAGTGTTGAAATTCTGCAATTTCACAAATAAATATTATATTTTCAGATGGGCAAAAAAGGGCATTTTCTACCATAGAATTTCACAAGTGGGGTGTCATTGGAAAGGGGAGGAGGTGTAGTTTCAGAATGTGGTGAAACATCCCTTGCAAAATCCTTCATGGGCTATCTGTCCCTGTTCAAGTGCTGAAATTCTGCAATTTCACAAATACATATTATATTTTCAGAGGGGCTAAATATCCAATTTTCCACCATATAATTTCACAAGTGGGGTGTCATTGGAAAGGGGAGGAGGTGTAGTTTCAGCATGTGGTGAAACATCCCTTGCAAAATCCTTCATGGGCTATGTGTCCCTGTTCAAGTGTTGAAATTCTGCAATTTCACAAAATATATACTGTATTTTCAGAGGGGCTAAATATGCAATTTTTCACCATAGAATTTCACAAGTGGGGTGTCATTGGAAAGGGGAGGAGGTGTAGTTTCAGAATGTGGTGAAACATCCCTTGCAAAATCCTTCATGGGCTATCTGTCCCTGTTCAAGTGCTGAAATTCTGCAATTTCACAGATACATATTATATTTTCAGAGGGGCAAAAAAGGGCATTTTCTACCATAGAATTTCACAAGTGGGGTGTCATTGGAAAGGGGAGGAGGTGTAGTTTCAGAATGGGGTGAAACATCCCTTGCAAAATCCTTCATGGGCTATCTGTCCCTGTTCTAGTGTTGAAATTCTGCAATTTCACCAATATATACTGTATTTTCAGAGGGGCAAAAAAGGGCATTTTTCACCATAGAATTTCACAAGTGGGGTGTCATTGGAAAGGGGAGGAGGTGTAGTTTCGGAATGTGGTGAAACATCCCTTGCAAAATCCTTCATGGGACATCAGTTGCTGTTCTAGTGTTGAAATTCTGCAATTTCACAAAATATATACTGTATTTTCAGAGGGGAAATTTTCCAATTCCAATTCCAATTTTCCACCATAGAATTTCACAAGTGGGGTGTCATTGGAAAGGGGAGGAGGTGTAGTTTCAGAATGTGGTGAAACATCCCTTGCAAAATCCTTCATGGGACATCAGTTGCTGTTCTAGTGTTGAAATTCTGCAATTTCACAAAATATATACTGTATTTTCAGAGGGGCAAAAAGGGGCATTTTCAACCATAGAATTTCACAAGTGGGGTGTCATTGGAAAGGGGAGGAGGTGTAGTTTCTGAATGTGGTGAAACATCCCTTGCAAAATCCTTCATGGGCTATCTGTCCCTGTTCAAGTGCTGAAATTCTGCAATTTCACAAATACATATATTTTCAGAGGGGCTAAATATCCAATTTTCCACCATAGAATTTCACAAGTGGGCTGTCATTGGAAAGCGGAGGAAGTGTAGATATAGAATGTGGTGAAATATCCCTTGCAAAATCCTTCATGGGCTATCTGTCCCTGTTCAAGTGCTGAAATTCTGCAATTTCACAAATACATATTATATTTTCAGAGGGGCTAAATATCCAATTTTCCACCATATAATTTCACAAGTGGGGTGTCATTGGAAAGGGGAGGAGGTGTAGTTTCAGCATGTGGTGAAACATCCCTTGCAAAATCCTTCATGGGCTATGTGTCCCTGTTCAAGTGTTGAAATTCTGCAATTTCACAAAATATATACTGTATTTTCAGAGGGGCTAAATATGCAATTTTTCACCATAGAATTTCACAAGTGGGGTGTCATTGGAAAGGGGAGGAGGTGTAGTTTCAGCATGTGGTGAAACATCCCTTGCAAAATCCTTCATGGGCTATCTGTCCCTGTTCAAGTGCTGAAATTCTGCAATTTCACAAATACATATATTTTCAGAGGGGCTAAATATCCAATTTTCCACCATAGAATTTCACAAGTGGGCTGTCATTGGAAAGCGGAGGAAGTGTAGATATAGAATGTGGTGAAATATCCCTTGCAAAATCCTTCATGGGCTATCTGTCCCTGTTCAAGTGTTGAAATTCTGCAATTTCACAAATAAATATTATATTTTCAGATGGGCAAAAAAGGGCATTTTCTACCATAGAATTTCACAAGTGGGGTGTCATTGGAAAGGGGAGGAGGTGTAGTTTCAGAATGTGGTGAAACATCCCTTGCAAAATCCTTCATGGGCTATCTGTCCCTGTTCAAGTGCTGAAATTCTGCAATTTCACAAATACATATTATATTTTCAGAGGGGCTAAATATCCAATTTTCCACCATATAATTTCACAAGTGGGGTGTCATTGGAAAGGGGAGGAGGTGTAGTTTCAGCATGTGGTGAAACATCCCTTGCAAAATCCTTCATGGGCTATGTGTCCCTGTTCAAGTGTTGAAATTCTGCAATTTCACAAAATATATACTGTATTTTCAGAGGGGCTAAATATGCAATTTTTCACCATAGAATTTCACAAGTGGGGTGTCATTGGAAAGGGGAGGAGGTGTAGTTTCAGAATGTGGTGAAACATCCCTTGCAAAATCCTTCATGGGCTATCTGTCCCTGTTCAAGTGCTGAAATTCTGCAATTTCACAAATACATATATTTTCAGAGGGGCAAAAAAGGGCATTTTCTACCATAGAATTTCACAAGTGGGGTGTCATTGGAAAGGGGAGGAGGTGTAGTTTCAGAATGGGGTGAAACATCCCTTGCAAAATCCTTCATGGGCTATCTGTCCCTGTTCTAGTGTTGAAATTCTGCAATTTCACCAATATATACTGTATTTTCAGAGGGGCAAAAAAGGGCATTTTTCACCATAGAATTTCACAAGTGGGGTGTCATTGGAAAGGGGAGGAGGTGTAGTTTCGGAATGTGGTGAAACATCCCTTGCAAAATCCTTCATGGGACATCAGTTGCTGTTCTAGTGTTGAAATTCTGCAATTTCACAAATACATATTATATTTTCAGAGGGGCTAAATATCCAATTTTCCACCATATCATTTCACAAGTGGGGTGTCATTGGAAAGGGGAGGAGGTGTAGTTTCAGCATGTGGTGAAACATCCCTTGCAAAATCCTTCATGGGCTATGTGTCCCTGTTCAAGTGTTGAAATTCTGCAATTTCACAAAATATATACTGTATTTTCAGAGGGGCTAAATATGCAATTTTTCACCATAGAATTTCACAAGTGGGGTGTCATTGGAAAGGGGAGGAGGTGTAGTTTCAGAATGTGGTGAAACATCCCTTGCAAAATCCTTCATGGGCTATCTGTCCCTGTTCAAGTGCTGAAATTCTGCAATTTCACAGATACATATTATATTTTCAGAGGGGCAAAAAAGGGCATTTTCTACCATAGAATTTCACAAGTGGGGTGTCATTGGAAAGGGGAGGAGGTGTAGTTTCAGAATGGGGTGAAACATCCCTTGCAAAATCCTTCATGGGCTATCTGTCCCTGTTCTAGTGTTGAAATTCTGCAATTTCACCAATATATACTGTATTTTCAGAGGGGCAAAAAAGGGCATTTTTTCACCATAGAATTTCACAAGTGGGGTGTCATTGGAAAGGGGAGGAGGTGTAGTTTCGGGACATCAGTTGCTGTTCTAGTGTTGAAATTCTGCAATTTCACAAAATATATACTGTATTTTCAGAGGGGCAAAAAGGGGCATTTTCAACCATAGAATTTCACAAGTGGGGTGTCATTGGAAAGGGGAGGAGGTGTAGTTTCTGAATGTGGTGAAACATCCCTTGCAAAATCCTTCATGGGCTATCTGTCCCTGTTCAAGTGCTGAAATTCTGCAATTTCACAAATACATATATTTTCAGAGGGGCTAAATATCCAATTTTCCACCATAGAATTTCACAAGTGGGCTGTCATTGGAAAGCGGAGGAAGTGTAGATATAGAATGTGGTGAAATATCCCTTGCAAAATCCTTCATGGGCTATCTGTCCCTGTTCAAGTGTTGAAATTCTGCAATTTCACAAATAAATATTATATTTTCAGATGGGCAAAAAAGGGCATTTTCTACCATAGAATTTCACAAGTGGGGTGTCATTGGAAAGGGGAGGAGGTGTAGTTTCAGAATGTGGTGAAACATCCCTTGCAAAATCCTTCATGGGCTATCTGTCCCTGTTCAAGTGCTGAAATTCTGCAATTTCACAAATACATATTATATTTTCAGAGGGGCTAAATATCCAATTTTCCACCATATAATTTCACAAGTGGGGTGTCATTGGAAAGGGGAGGAGGTGTAGTTTCAGCATGTGGTGAAACATCCCTTGCAAAATCCTTCATGGGCTATGTGTCCCTGTTCAAGTGTTGAAATTCTGCAATTTCACAAAATATATACTGTATTTTCAGAGGGGCTAAATATGCAATTTTTCACCATAGAATTTCACAAGTGGGGTGTCATTGGAAAGGGGAGGAGGTGTAGTTTCAGAATGTGGTGAAACATCCCTTGCAAAATCCTTCATGGGCTATCTGTCCCTGTTCAAGTGCTGAAATTCTGCAATTTCACAGATACATATTATATTTTCAGAGGGGCAAAAAAGGGCATTTTCTACCATAGAATTTCACAAGTGGGGTGTCATTGGAAAGGGGAGGAGGTGTAGTTTCAGAATGGGGTGAAACATCCCTTGCAAAATCCTTCATGGGCTATCTGTCCCTGTTCTAGTGTTGAAATTCTGCAATTTCACCAATATATACTGTATTTTCAGAGGGGCAAAAAAGGGCATTTTTCACCATAGAATTTCACAAGTGGGGTGTCATTGGAAAGGGGAGGAGGTGTAGTTTCGGAATGTGGTGAAACATCCCTTGCAAAATCCTTCATGGGACATCAGTTGCTGTTCTAGTGTTGAAATTCTGCAATTTCACAAAATATATACTGTATTTTCAGAGGGGAAATTTTCCAATTCCAATTCCAATTTTCCACCATAGAATTTCACAAGTGGGGTGTCATTGGAAAGGGGAGGAGGTGTAGTTTCAGAATGTGGTGAAACATCCCTTGCAAAATCCTTCATGGGACATCAGTTGCTGTTCTAGTGTTGAAATTCTGCAATTTCACAAAATATATACTGTATTTTCAGAGGGGCAAAAAGGGGCATTTTCAACCATAGAATTTCACAAGTGGGGTGTCATTGGAAAGGGGAGGAGGTGTAGTTTCTGAATGTGGTGAAACATCCCTTGCAAAATCCTTCATGGGCTATCTGTCCCTGTTCAAGTGCTGAAATTCTGCAATTTCACAAATACATATATTTTCAGAGGGGCTAAATATCCAATTTTCCACCATAGAATTTCACAAGTGGGCTGTCATTGGAAAGCGGAGGAAGTGTAGATATAGAATGTGGTGAAATATCCCTTGCAAAATCCTTCATGGGCTATCTGTCCCTGTTCAAGTGCTGAAATTCTGCAATTTCACAAATACATATTATATTTTCAGAGGGGCTAAATATCCAATTTTCCACCATATAATTTCACAAGTGGGGTGTCATTGGAAAGGGGAGGAGGTGTAGTTTCAGCATGTGGTGAAACATCCCTTGCAAAATCCTTCATGGGCTATGTGTCCCTGTTCAAGTGTTGAAATTCTGCAATTTCACAAAATATATACTGTATTTTCAGAGGGGCTAAATATGCAATTTTTCACCATAGAATTTCACAAGTGGGGTGTCATTGGAAAGGGGAGGAGGTGTAGTTTCAGCATGTGGTGAAACATCCCTTGCAAAATCCTTCATGGGCTATGTGTCCCTGTTCAAGTGCTGAAATTCTGCAATTTCACAAATACATATATTTTCAGAGGGGCTAAATATCCAATTTTCCACCATAGCATTTCACAAGTGGGGTGTCATTGGAAAGGGGAGAAAGTGTAGTTATAGAATGTGGAGAAATATCCCTTGCAAAATCCTTCATGGGCTATCTGTCCCTGTTCAAGTGCTGAAATTCTGCAATTTCACAAATACATATATTTTCAGAGGGGCTAAATATCCAATTTTCCACCATAGAATTTCACAAGTGGGCTGTCATTGGAAAGCGGAGGAAGTGTAGATATAGAATGTGGTGAAATATCCCTTGCAAAATCCTTCATGGGCTATCTGTCCCTGTTCAAGTGTTGAAATTCTGCAATTTCACAAATAAATATTATATTTTCAGATGGGCAAAAAAGGGCATTTTCTACCATAGAATTTCACAAGTGGGGTGTCATTGGAAAGGGGAGGAGGTGTAGTTTCAGAATGTGGTGAAACATCCCTTGCAAAATCCTTCATGGGCTATCTGTCCCTGTTCAAGTGCTGAAATTCTGCAATTTCACAAATACATATTATATTTTCAGAGGGGCTAAATATCCAATTTTCCACCATATAATTTCACAAGTGGGGTGTCATTGGAAAGGGGAGGAGGTGTAGTTTCAGCATGTGGTGAAACATCCCTTGCAAAATCCTTCATGGGCTATGTGTCCCTGTTCAAGTGTTGAAATTCTGCAATTTCACAAAATATATACTGTATTTTCAGAGGGGCTAAATATGCAATTTTTCACCATAGAATTTCACAAGTGGGGTGTCATTGGAAAGGGGAGGAGGTGTAGTTTCAGAATGTGGTGAAACATCCCTTGCAAAATCCTTCATGGGCTATCTGTCCCTGTTCAAGTGCTGAAATTCTGCAATTTCACAGATACATATTATATTTTCAGAGGGGCAAAAAAGGGCATTTTCTACCATAGAATTTCACAAGTGGGGTGTCATTGGAAAGGGGAGGAGGTGTAGTTTCAGAATGGGGTGAAACATCCCTTGCAAAATCCTTCATGGGCTATCTGTCCCTGTTCTAGTGTTGAAATTCTGCAATTTCACCAATATATACTGTATTTTCAGAGGGGCAAAAAAGGGCATTTTTTCACCATAGAATTTCACAAGTGGGGTGTCATTGGAAAGGGGAGGAGGTGTAGTTTCGGGACATCAGTTGCTGTTCTAGTGTTGAAATTCTGCAATTTCACAAAATATATACTGTATTTTCAGAGGGGCAAAAAGGGGCATTTTCAACCATAGAATTTCACAAGTGGGGTGTCATTGGAAAGGGGAGGAGGTGTAGTTTCTGAATGTGGTGAAACATCCCTTGCAAAATCCTTCATGGGCTATCTGTCCCTGTTCAAGTGCTGAAATTCTGCAATTTCACAAATACATATATTTTCAGAGGGGCTAAATATCCAATTTTCCACCATAGAATTTCACAAGTGGGCTGTCATTGGAAAGCGGAGGAAGTGTAGATATAGAATGTGGTGAAATATCCCTTGCAAAATCCTTCATGGGCTATCTGTCCCTGTTCAAGTGTTGAAATTCTGCAATTTCACAAATAAATATTATATTTTCAGATGGGCAAAAAAGGGCATTTTCTACCATAGAATTTCACAAGTGGGGTGTCATTGGAAAGGGGAGGAGGTGTAGTTTCAGAATGTGGTGAAACATCCCTTGCAAAATCCTTCATGGGCTATCTGTCCCTGTTCAAGTGCTGAAATTCTGCAATTTCACAAATACATATTATATTTTCAGAGGGGCTAAATATCCAATTTTCCACCATATAATTTCACAAGTGGGGTGTCATTGGAAAGGGGAGGAGGTGTAGTTTCAGCATGTGGTGAAACATCCCTTGCAAAATCCTTCATGGGCTATGTGTCCCTGTTCAAGTGTTGAAATTCTGCAATTTCACAAAATATATACTGTATTTTCAGAGGGGCTAAATATGCAATTTTTCACCATAGAATTTCACAAGTGGGGTGTCATTGGAAAGGGGAGGAGGTGTAGTTTCAGAATGTGGTGAAACATCCCTTGCAAAATCCTTCATGGGCTATCTGTCCCTGTTCAAGTGCTGAAATTCTGCAATTTCACAGATACATATTATATTTTCAGAGGGGCAAAAAAGGGCATTTTCTACCATAGAATTTCACAAGTGGGGTGTCATTGGAAAGGGGAGGAGGTGTAGTTTCAGAATGGGGTGAAACATCCCTTGCAAAATCCTTCATGGGCTATCTGTCCCTGTTCTAGTGTTGAAATTCTGCAATTTCACCAATATATACTGTATTTTCAGAGGGGCAAAAAAGGGCATTTTTCACCATAGAATTTCACAAGTGGGGTGTCATTGGAAAGGGGAGGAGGTGTAGTTTCGGAATGTGGTGAAACATCCCTTGCAAAATCCTTCATGGGACATCAGTTGCTGTTCTAGTGTTGAAATTCTGCAATTTCACAAAATATATACTGTATTTTCAGAGGGGAAATTTTCCAATTCCAATTCCAATTTTCCACCATAGAATTTCACAAGTGGGGTGTCATTGGAAAGGGGAGGAGGTGTAGTTTCAGAATGTGGTGAAACATCCCTTGCAAAATCCTTCATGGGACATCAGTTGCTGTTCTAGTGTTGAAATTCTGCAATTTCACAAAATATATACTGTATTTTCAGAGGGGCAAAAAGGGGCATTTTCAACCATAGAATTTCACAAGTGGGGTGTCATTGGAAAGGGGAGGAGGTGTAGTTTCTGAATGTGGTGAAACATCCCTTGCAAAATCCTTCATGGGCTATCTGTCCCTGTTCAAGTGCTGAAATTCTGCAATTTCACAAATACATATATTTTCAGAGGGGCTAAATATCCAATTTTCCACCATAGAATTTCACAAGTGGGCTGTCATTGGAAAGCGGAGGAAGTGTAGATATAGAATGTGGTGAAATATCCCTTGCAAAATCCTTCATGGGCTATCTGTCCCTGTTCAAGTGCTGAAATTCTGCAATTTCACAAATACATATTATATTTTCAGAGGGGCTAAATATCCAATTTTCCACCATATAATTTCACAAGTGGGGTGTCATTGGAAAGGGGAGGAGGTGTAGTTTCAGCATGTGGTGAAACATCCCTTGCAAAATCCTTCATGGGCTATGTGTCCCTGTTCAAGTGTTGAAATTCTGCAATTTCACAAAATATATACTGTATTTTCAGAGGGGCTAAATATGCAATTTTTCACCATAGAATTTCACAAGTGGGGTGTCATTGGAAAGGGGAGGAGGTGTAGTTTCAGCATGTGGTGAAACATCCCTTGCAAAATCCTTCATGGGCTATGTGTCCCTGTTCAAGTGCTGAAATTCTGCAATTTCACAAATACATATATTTTCAGAGGGGCTAAATATCCAATTTTCCACCATAGCATTTCACAAGTGGGGTGTCATTGGAAAGGGGAGGAAGTGTAGTTATAGAATGTGGAGAAATATCCCTTGCAAAATCCTTCATGGGCTATCTGTCCCTGTTCAAGTGCTGAAATTCTGCAATTTCACAAATACATATATTTTCAGAGGGGCTAAATATCCAATTTTCCACCATAGAATTTCACAAGTGGGCTGTCATTGGAAAGCGGAGGAAGTGTAGATATAGAATGTGGTGAAATATCCCTTGCAAAATCCTTCATGGGCTATCTGTCCCTGTTCAAGTGTTGAAATTCTGCAATTTCACAAATAAATATTATATTTTCAGATGGGCAAAAAAGGGCATTTTCTACCATAGAATTTCACAAGTGGGGTGTCATTGGAAAGGGGAGGAGGTGTAGTTTCAGAATGTGGTGAAACATCCCTTGCAAAATCCTTCATGGGCTATCTGTCCCTGTTCAAGTGCTGAAATTCTGCAATTTCACAAATACATATTATATTTTCAGAGGGGCTAAATATCCAATTTTCCACCATATAATTTCACAAGTGGGGTGTCATTGGAAAGGGGAGGAGGTGTAGTTTCAGCATGTGGTGAAACATCCCTTGCAAAATCCTTCATGGGCTATGTGTCCCTGTTCAAGTGTTGAAATTCTGCAATTTCACAAAATATATACTGTATTTTCAGAGGGGCTAAATATGCAATTTTTCACCATAGAATTTCACAAGTGGGGTGTCATTGGAAAGGGGAGGAGGTGTAGTTTCAGAATGTGGTGAAACATCCCTTGCAAAATCCTTCATGGGCTATCTGTCCCTGTTCAAGTGCTGAAATTCTGCAATTTCACTGATACATATTATATTTTCAGAGGGGCAAAAAAGGGCATTTTCTACCATAGAATTTCACAAGTGGGGTGTCATTGGAAAGGGGAGGAGGTGTAGTTTCAGAATGGGGTGAAACATCCCTTGCAAAATCCTTCATGGGCTATCTGTCCCTGTTCTAGTGTTGAAATTCTGCAATTTCACCAATATATACTGTATTTTCAGAGGGGCAAAAAAGGGCATTTTTTCACCATAGAATTTCACAAGTGGGGTGTCATTGGAAAGGGGAGGAGGTGTAGTTTCGGGACATCAGTTGCTGTTCTAGTGTTGAAATTCTGCAATTTCACAAAATATATACTGTATTTTCAGAGGGGCAAAAAGGGGCATTTTCAACCATAGAATTTCACAAGTGGGGTGTCATTGGAAAGGGGAGGAGGTGTAGTTTCTGAATGTGGTGAAACATCCCTTGCAAAATCCTTCATGGGCTATCTGTCCCTGTTCAAGTGCTGAAATTCTGCAATTTCACAAATACATATATTTTCAGAGGGGCTAAATATCCAATTTTCCACCATAGAATTTCACAAGTGGGCTGTCATTGGAAAGCGGAGGAAGTGTAGATATAGAATGTGGTGAAATATCCCTTGCAAAATCCTTCATGGGCTATCTGTCCCTGTTCAAGTGTTGAAATTCTGCAATTTCACAAATAAATATTATATTTTCAGATGGGCAAAAAAGGGCATTTTCTACCATAGAATTTCACAAGTGGGGTGTCATTGGAAAGGGGAGGAGGTGTAGTTTCAGAATGTGGTGAAACATCCCTTGCAAAATCCTTCATGGGCTATCTGTCCCTGTTCAAGTGCTGAAATTCTGCAATTTCACAAATACATATTATATTTTCAGAGGGGCTAAATATCCAATTTTCCACCATATAATTTCACAAGTGGGGTGTCATTGGAAAGGGGAGGAGGTGTAGTTTCAGCATGTGGTGAAACATCCCTTGCAAAATCCTTCATGGGCTATGTGTCCCTGTTCAAGTGTTGAAATTCTGCAATTTCACAAAATATATACTGTATTTTCAGAGGGGCTAAATATGCAATTTTTCACCATAGAATTTCACAAGTGGGGTGTCATTGGAAAGGGGAGGAGGTGTAGTTTCAGAATGTGGTGAAACATCCCTTGCAAAATCCTTCATGGGCTATCTGTCCCTGTTCAAGTGCTGAAATTCTGCAATTTCACAGATACATATTATATTTTCAGAGGGGCAAAAAAGGGCATTTTCTACCATAGAATTTCACAAGTGGGGTGTCATTGGAAAGGGGAGGAGGTGTAGTTTCAGAATGGGGTGAAACATCCCTTGCAAAATCCTTCATGGGCTATCTGTCCCTGTTCTAGTGTTGAAATTCTGCAATTTCACCAATATATACTGTATTTTCAGAGGGGCAAAAAAGGGCATTTTTCACCATAGAATTTCACAAGTGGGGTGTCATTGGAAAGGGGAGGAGGTGTAGTTTCGGAATGTGGTGAAACATCCCTTGCAAAATCCTTCATGGGACATCAGTTGCTGTTCTAGTGTTGAAATTCTGCAATTTCACAAAATATATACTGTATTTTCAGAGGGGAAATTTTCCAATTCCAATTCCAATTTTCCACCATAGAATTTCACAAGTGGGGTGTCATTGGAAAGGGGAGGAGGTGTAGTTTCAGAATGTGGTGAAACATCCCTTGCAAAATCCTTCATGGGACATCAGTTGCTGTTCTAGTGTTGAAATTCTGCAATTTCACAAAATATATACTGTATTTTCAGAGGGGCAAAAAGGGGCATTTTCAACCATAGAATTTCACAAGTGGGGTGTCATTGGAAAGGGGAGGAGGTGTAGTTTCTGAATGTGGTGAAACATCCCTTGCAAAATCCTTCATGGGCTATCTGTCCCTGTTCAAGTGCTGAAATTCTGCAATTTCACAAATACATATATTTTCAGAGGGGCTAAATATCCAATTTTCCACCATAGAATTTCACAAGTGGGCTGTCATTGGAAAGCGGAGGAAGTGTAGATATAGAATGTGGTGAAATATCCCTTGCAAAATCCTTCATGGGCTATCTGTCCCTGTTCAAGTGTTGAAATTCTGCAATTTCACAAATAAATATTATATTTTCAGATGGGCAAAAAAGGGCATTTTCTACCATAGAATTTCACATGTGGGGTGTCATTGGAAAGGGGAGGAGGTGTAGTTTCAGAATGTGGTGAAACATCCCTTGCAAAATCCTTCATGGGCTATCTGTCCCTGTTCAAGTGCTGAAATTCTGCAATTTCACAAATACATATTATATTTTCAGAGGGGCTAAATATCCAATTTTCCACCATATAATTTCACAAGTGGGGTGTCATTGGAAAGGGGAGGAGGTGTAGTTTCAGCATGTGGTGAAACATCCCTTGCAAAATCCTTCATGGGCTATGTGTCCCTGTTCAAGTGTTGAAATTCTGCAATTTCACAAAATATATACTGTATTTTCAGAGGGGCTAAATATGCAATTTTTCACCATAGAATTTCACAAGTGGGGTGTCATTGGAAAGGGGAGGAGGTGTAGTTTCAGAATGTGGTGAAACATCCCTTGCAAAATCCTTCATGGGCTATCTGTCCCTGTTCAAGTGCTGAAATTCTGCAATTTCACAGATACATATTATATTTTCAGAGGGGCAAAAAAGGGCATTTTCTACCATAGAATTTCACAAGTGGGGTGTCATTGGAAAGGGGAGGAGGTGTAGTTTCAGAATGGGGTGAAACATCCCTTGCAAAATCCTTCATGGGCTATCTGTCCCTGTTCTAGTGTTGAAATTCTGCAATTTCACCAATATATACTGTATTTTCAGAGGGGCAAAAAAGGGCATTTTTCACCATAGAATTTCACAAGTGGGGTGTCATTGGAAAGGGGAGGAGGTGTAGTTTCGGAATGTGGTGAAACATCCCTTGCAAAATCCTTCATGGGACATCAGTTGCTGTTCTAGTGTTGAAATTCTGCAATTTCACAAAATATATACTGTATTTTCAGAGGGGAAATTTTCCAATTCCAATTCCAATTTTCCACCATAGAATTTCACAAGTGGGGTGTCATTGGAAAGGGGAGGAGGTGTAGTTTCAGAATGTGGTGAAACATCCCTTGCAAAATCCTTCATGGGACATCAGTTGCTGTTCTAGTGTTGAAATTCTGCAATTTCACAAAATATATACTGTATTTTCAGAGGGGCAAAAAGGGGCATTTTCAACCATAGAATTTCACAAGTGGGGTGTCATTGGAAAGGGGAGGAGGTGTAGTTTCTGAATGTGGTGAAACATCCCTTGCAAAATCCTTCATGGGCTATCTGTCCCTGTTCAAGTGCTGAAATTCTGCAATTTCACAAATACATATATTTTCAGAGGGGCTAAATATCCAATTTTCCACCATAGAATTTCACAAGTGGGCTGTCATTGGAAAGCGGAGGAAGTGTAGATATAGAATGTGGTGAAATATCCCTTGCAAAATCCTTCATGGGCTATCTGTCCCTGTTCAAGTGCTGAAATTCTGCAATTTCACAAATACATATTATATTTTCAGAGGGGCTAAATATCCAATTTTCCACCATATAATTTCACAAGTGGGGTGTCATTGGAAAGGGGAGGAGGTGTAGTTTCAGCATGTGGTGAAACATCCCTTGCAAAATCCTTCATGGGCTATGTGTCCCTGTTCAAGTGTTGAAATTCTGCAATTTCACAAAATATATACTGTATTTTCAGAGGGGCTAAATATGCAATTTTTCACCATAGAATTTCACAAGTGGGGTGTCATTGGAAAGGGGAGGAGGTGTAGTTTCAGAATGTGGTGAAACATCCCTTGCAAAATCCTTCATGGGCTATCTGTCCCTGTTCAAGTGCTGAAATTCTGCAATTTCACAGATACATATTATATTTTCAGAGGGGCAAAAAAGGGCATTTTCTACCATAGAATTTCACAAGTGGGGTGTCATTGGAAAGGGGAGGAGGTGTAGTTTCAGAATGGGGTGAAACATCCCTTGCAAAATCCTTCATGGGCTATCTGTCCCTGTTCTAGTGTTGAAATTCTGCAATTTCACCAATATATACTGTATTTTCAGAGGGGCAAAAAAGGGCATTTTTCACCATAGAATTTCACAAGTGGGGTGTCATTGGAAAGGGGAGGATGTGTAGTTTCGGAATGTGGTGAAACATCCCTTGCAAAATCCTTCATGGGACATCAGTTGCTGTTCTAGTGTTGAAATTCTGCAATTTCACAAAATATATACTGTATTTTCAGAGGGGCAAAAAGGGGCATTTTCAACCATAGAATTTCACAAGTGGGGTGTCATTGGAAAGGGGAGGAGGTGTAGTTTCTGAATGTGGTGAAACATCCCTTGCAAAATCCTTCATGGGCTATCTGTCCCTGTTCAAGTGCTGAAATTCTGCAATTTCACAAATACATATTATATTTTCAGAGGGGCTAAATATCCAATTTTCCACCATAGAATTTCACAAGTGGGCTGTCATTGGAAAGCGGAGGAAGTGTAGATATAGAATGTGGTGAAATATCCCTTGCAAAATCCTTCATGGGCTATCTGTCCCTGTTCAAGTGCTGAAATTCTGCAATTTCACAAATACATATTATATTTTCAGAGGGGCTAAATATCCAATTTTCCACCATATAATTTCACAAGTGGGGTGTCATTGGAAAGGGGAGGAGGTGTAGTTTCAGCATGTGGTGAAACATCCCTTGCAAAATCCTTCATGGGCTATGTGTCCCTGTTCAAGTGTTGAAATTCTGCAATTTCACAAAATATATACTGTATTTTCAGAGGGGCTAAATATGCAATTTTTCACCATATAATTTCACAAGTGGGGTGTCATTGGAAAGGGGAGGAGGTGTAGTTTCAGCATGTGGTGAAACATCCCTTGCAAAATCCTTCATGGGCTATGTGTCCCTGTTCAAGTGCTGAAATTCTGCAATTTCACAAATACATATATTTTCAGAGGGGCTAAATATCCAATTTTCCACCATAGCATTTCACAAGTGGGGTGTCATTGGAAAGGGGAGGAAGTGTAGTTATAGAATGTGGAGAAATATCCCTTGCAAAATCCTTCATGGGCTATCTGTCCCTGTTCAAGTGCTGAAATTCTGCAATTTCACAAATACATATATTTTCAGAGGGGCTAAATATCCAATTTTCCACCATAGAATTTCACAAGTGGGCTGTCATTGGAAAGCGGAGGAAGTGTAGATATAGAATGTGGTGAAATATCCCTTGCAAAATCCTTCATGGGCTATCTGTCCCTGTTCAAGTGTTGAAATTCTGCAATTTCACAAATAAATATTATATTTTCAGATGGGCAAAAAAGGGCATTTTCTACCATAGAATTTCACAAGTGGGGTGTCATTGGAAAGGGGAGGAGGTGTAGTTTCAGAATGTGGTGAAACATCCCTTGCAAAATCCTTCATGGGCTATCTGTCCCTGTTCAAGTGCTGAAATTCTGCAATTTCACAAATACATATTATATTTTCAGAGGGGCTAAATATCCAATTTTCCACCATATAATTTCACAAGTGGGGTGTCATTGGAAAGGGGAGGAGGTGTAGTTTCAGCATGTGGTGAAACATCCCTTGCAAAATCCTTCATGGGCTATGTGTCCCTGTTCAAGTGTTGAAATTCTGCAATTTCACAAAATATATACTGTATTTTCAGAGGGGCTAAATATGCAATTTTTCACCATAGAATTTCACAAGTGGGGTGTCATTGGAAAGGGGAGGAGGTGTAGTTTCAGAATGTGGTGAAACATCCCTTGCAAAATCCTTCATGGGCTATCTGTCCCTGTTCAAGTGCTGAAATTCTGCAATTTCACAGATACATATTATATTTTCAGAGGGGCAAAAAAGGGCATTTTCTACCATAGAATTTCACAAGTGGGGTGTCATTGGAAAGGGGAGGAGGTGTAGTTTCAGAATGGGGTGAAACATCCCTTGCAAAATCCTTCATGGGCTATCTGTCCCTGTTCTAGTGTTGAAATTCTGCAATTTCACCAATATATACTGTATTTTCAGAGGGGCAAAAAAGGGCATTTTTTCACCATAGAATTTCACAAGTGGGGTGTCATTGGAAAGGGGAGGAGGTGTAGTTTCGGGACATCAGTTGCTGTTCTAGTGTTGAAATTCTGCAATTTCACAAAATATATACTGTATTTTCAGAGGGGCAAAAAGGGGCATTTTCAACCATAGAATTTCACAAGTGGGGTGTCATTGGAAAGGGGAGGAGGTGTAGTTTCTGAATGTGGTGAAACATCCCTTGCAAAATCCTTCATGGGCTATCTGTCCCTGTTCAAGTGCTGAAATTCTGCAATTTCACAAATACATATATTTTCAGAGGGGCTAAATATCCAATTTTCCACCATAGAATTTCACAAGTGGGCTGTCATTGGAAAGCGGAGGAAGTGTAGATATAGAATGTGGTGAAATATCCCTTGCAAAATCCTTCATGGGCTATCTGTCCCTGTTCAAGTGTTGAAATTCTGCAATTTCACAAATAAATATTATATTTTCAGATGGGCAAAAAAGGGCATTTTCTACCATAGAATTTCACAAGTGGGGTGTCATTGGAAAGGGGAGGAGGTGTAGTTTCAGAATGTGGTGAAACATCCCTTGCAAAATCCTTCATGGGCTATCTGTCCCTGTTCAAGTGCTGAAATTCTGCAATTTCACAAATACATATTATATTTTCAGAGGGGCTAAATATCCAATTTTCCACCATATAATTTCACAAGTGGGGTGTCATTGGAAAGGGGAGGAGGTGTAGTTTCAGCATGTGGTGAAACATCCCTTGCAAAATCCTTCATGGGCTATGTGTCCCTGTTCAAGTGTTGAAATTCTGCAATTTCACAAAATATATACTGTATTTTCAGAGGGGCTAAATATGCAATTTTTCACCATAGAATTTCACAAGTGGGGTGTCATTGGAAAGGGGAGGAGGTGTAGTTTCAGAATGTGGTGAAACATCCCTTGCAAAATCCTTCATGGGCTATCTGTCCCTGTTCAAGTGCTGAAATTCTGCAATTTCACAGATACATATTATATTTTCAGAGGGGCAAAAAAGGGCATTTTCTACCATAGAATTTCACAAGTGGGGTGTCATTGGAAAGGGGAGGAGGTGTAGTTTCAGAATGGGGTGAAACATCCCTTGCAAAATCCTTCATGGGCTATCTGTCCCTGTTCTAGTGTTGAAATTCTGCAATTTCACCAATATATACTGTATTTTCAGAGGGGCAAAAAAGGGCATTTTTCACCATAGAATTTCACAAGTGGGGTGTCATTGGAAAGGGGAGGAGGTGTAGTTTCGGAATGTGGTGAAACATCCCTTGCAAAATCCTTCATGGGACATCAGTTGCTGTTCTAGTGTTGAAATTCTGCAATTTCACAAAATATATACTGTATTTTCAGAGGGGAAATTTTCCAATTCCAATTCCAATTTTCCACCATAGAATTTCACAAGTGGGGTGTCATTGGAAAGGGGAGGAGGTGTAGTTTCAGAATGTGGTGAAACATCCCTTGCAAAATCCTTCATGGGACATCAGTTGCTGTTCTAGTGTTGAAATTCTGCAATTTCACAAAATATATACTGTATTTTCAGAGGGGCAAAAAGGGGCATTTTCAACCATAGAATTTCACAAGTGGGGTGTCATTGGAAAGGGGAGGAGGTGTAGTTTCTGAATGTGGTGAAACATCCCTTGCAAAATCCTTCATGGGCTATCTGTCCCTGTTCAAGTGCTGAAATTCTGCAATTTCACAAATACATATATTTTCAGAGGGGCTAAATATCCAATTTTCCACCATAGAATTTCACAAGTGGGCTGTCATTGGAAAGCGGAGGAAGTGTAGATATAGAATGTGGTGAAATATCCCTTGCAAAATCCTTCATGGGCTATCTGTCCCTGTTCAAGTGCTGAAATTCTGCAATTTCACAAATACATATTATATTTTCAGAGGGGCTAAATATCCAATTTTCCACCATATAATTTCACAAGTGGGTAGTCATTGGAAAGGGGAGGAGGTGTAGTTTCAGCATGTGGTGAAACATCCCTTGCAAAATCCTTCATGGGCTATGTGTCCCTGTTCAAGTGTTGAAATTCTGCAATTTCACAAAATATATACTGTATTTTCAGAGGGGCTAAATATGCAATTTTTCACCATAGAATTTCACAAGTGGGGTGTCATTGGAAAGGGGAGGAGGTGTAGTTTCAGCATGTGGTGAAACATCCCTTGCAAAATCCTTCATGGGCTATGTGTCCCTGTTCAAGTGCTGAAATTCTGCAATTTCACAAATACATATATTTTCAGAGGGGCTAAATATCCAATTTTCCACCATAGCATTTCACAAGTGGGGTGTCATTGGAAAGGGGAGGAAGTGTAGTTATAGAATGTGGAGAAATATCCCTTGCAAAATCCTTCATGGGCTATCTGTCCCTGTTCAAGTGCTGAAATTCTGCAATTTCACAAATACATATATTTTCAGAGGGGCTAAATATCCAATTTTCCACCATAGAATTTCACAAGTGGGCTGTCATTGGAAAGCGGAGGAAGTGTAGATATAGAATGTGGTGAAATATCCCTTGCAAAATCCTTCATGGGCTATCTGTCCCTGTTCAAGTGTTGAAATTCTGCAATTTCACAAATAAATATTATATTTTCAGATGGGCAAAAAAGGGCATTTTCTACCATAGAATTTCACAAGTGGGGTGTCATTGGAAAGGGGAGGAGGTGTAGTTTCAGAATGTGGTGAAACATCCCTTGCAAAATCCTTCATGGGCTATCTGTCCCTGTTCAAGTGCTGAAATTCTGCAATTTCACAAATACATATTATATTTTCAGAGGGGCTAAATATCCAATTTTCCACCATATAATTTCACAAGTGGGGTGTCATTGGAAAGGGGAGGAGGTGTAGTTTCAGCATGTGGTGAAACATCCCTTGCAAAATCCTTCATGGGCTATGTGTCCCTGTTCAAGTGTTGAAATTCTGCAATTTCACAAAATATATACTGTATTTTCAGAGGGGCTAAATATGCAATTTTTCACCATAGAATTTCACAAGTGGGGTGTCATTGGAAAGGGGAGGAGGTGTAGTTTCAGAATGTGGTGAAACATCCCTTGCAAAATCCTTCATGGGCTATCTGTCCCTGTTCAAGTGCTGAAATTCTGCAATTTCACAGATACATATTATATTTTCAGAGGGGCAAAAAAGGGCATTTTCTACCATAGAATTTCACAAGTGGGGTGTCATTGGAAAGGGGAGGAGGTGTAGTTTCAGAATGGGGTGAAACATCCCTTGCAAAATCCTTCATGGGCTATCTGTCCCTGTTCTAGTGTTGAAATTCTGCAATTTCACCAATATATACTGTATTTTCAGAGGGGCAAAAAAGGGCATTTTTTCACCATAGAATTTCACAAGTGGGGTGTCATTGGAAAGGGGAGGAGGTGTAGTTTCGGGACATCAGTTGCTGTTCTAGTGTTGAAATTCTGCAATTTCACAAAATATATACTGTATTTTCAGAGGGGCAAAAAGGGGCATTTTCAACCATAGAATTTCACAAGTGGGGTGTCATTGGAAAGGGGAGGAGGTGTAGTTTCTGAATGTGGTGAAACATCCCTTGCAAAATCCTTCATGGGCTATCTGTCCCTGTTCAAGTGCTGAAATTCTGCAATTTCACAAATACATATATTTTCAGAGGGGCTAAATATCCAATTTTCCACCATAGAATTTCACAAGTGGGCTGTCATTGGAAAGCGGAGGAAGTGTAGATATAGAATGTGGTGAAATATCCCTTGCAAAATCCTTCATGGGCTATCTGTCCCTGTTCAAGTGTTGAAATTCTGCAATTTCACAAATAAATATTATATTTTCAGATGGGCAAAAAAGGGCATTTTCTACCATAGAATTTCACAAGTGGGGTGTCATTGGAAAGGGGAGGAGGTGTAGTTTCAGAATGTGGTGAAACATCCCTTGCAAAATCCTTCATGGGCTATCTGTCCCTGTTCAAGTGCTGAAATTCTGCAATTTCACAAATACATATTATATTTTCAGAGGGGCTAAATATCCAATTTTCCACCATATAATTTCACAAGTGGGGTGTCATTGGAAAGGGGAGGAGGTGTAGTTTCAGCATGTGGTGAAACATCCCTTGCAAAATCCTTCATGGGCTATGTGTCCCTGTTCAAGTGTTGAAATTCTGCAATTTCACAAAATATATACTGTATTTTCAGAGGGGCTAAATATGCAATTTTTCACCATAGAATTTCACAAGTGGGGTGTCATTGGAAAGGGGAGGAGGTGTAGTTTCAGAATGTGGTGAAACATCCCTTGCAAAATCCTTCATGGGCTATCTGTCCCTGTTCAAGTGCTGAAATTCTGCAATTTCACAGATACATATTATATTTTCAGAGGGGCAAAAAAGGGCATTTTCTACCATAGAATTTCACAAGTGGGGTGTCATTGGAAAGGGGAGGAGGTGTAGTTTCAGAATGGGGTGAAACATCCCTTGCAAAATCCTTCATGGGCTATCTGTCCCTGTTCTAGTGTTGAAATTCTGCAATTTCACCAATATATACTGTATTTTCAGAGGGGCAAAAAAGGGCATTTTTCACCATAGAATTTCACAAGTGGGGTGTCATTGGAAAGGGGAGGAGGTGTAGTTTCGGAATGTGGTGAAACATCCCTTGCAAAATCCTTCATGGGACATCAGTTGCTGTTCTAGTGTTGAAATTCTGCAATTTCACAAAATATATACTGTATTTTCAGAGGGGAAATTTTCCAATTCCAATTCCAATTTTCCACCATAGAATTTCACAAGTGGGGTGTCATTGGAAAGGGGAGGAGGTGTAGTTTCAGAATGTGGTGAAACATCCCTTGCAAAATCCTTCATGGGACATCAGTTGCTGTTCTAGTGTTGAAATTCTGCAATTTCACAAAATATATACTGTATTTTCAGAGGGGCAAAAAGGGGCATTTTCAACCATAGAATTTCACAAGTGGGGTGTCATTGGAAAGGGGAGGAGGTGTAGTTTCTGAATGTGGTGAAACATCCCTTGCAAAATCCTTCATGGGCTATCTGTCCCTGTTCAAGTGCTGAAATTCTGCAATTTCACAAATACATATATTTTCAGAGGGGCTAAATATCCAATTTTCCACCATAGAATTTCACAAGTGGGCTGTCATTGGAAAGCGGAGGAAGTGTAGATATAGAATGTGGTGAAATATCCCTTGCAAAATCCTTCATGGGCTATCTGTCCCTGTTCAAGTGCTGAAATTCTGCAATTTCACAAATACATATTATATTTTCAGAGGGGCTAAATATCCAATTTTCCACCATATAATTTCACAAGTGGGGTGTCATTGGAAAGGGGAGGAGGTGTAGTTTCAGCATGTGGTGAAACATCCCTTGCAAAATCCTTCATGGGCTATGTGTCCCTGTTCAAGTGTTGAAATTCTGCAATTTCACAAAATATATACTGTATTTTCAGAGGGGCTAAATATGCAATTTTTCACCATAGAATTTCACAAGTGGGGTGTCATTGGAAAGGGGAGGAGGTGTAGTTTCAGAATGTGGTGAAACATCCCTTGCAAAATCCTTCATGGGCTATCTGTCCCTGTTCAAGTGCTGAAATTCTGCAATTTCACAGATACATATTATATTTTCAGAGGGGCAAAAAAGGGCATTTTCTACCATAGAATTTCACAAGTGGGGTGTCATTGGAAAGGGGAGGAGGTGTAGTTTCAGAATGGGGTGAAACATCCCTTGCAAAATCCTTCATGGGCTATCTGTCCCTGTTCTAGTGTTGAAATTCTGCAATTTCACCAATATATACTGTATTTTCAGAGGGGCAAAAAAGGGCATTTTTCACCATAGAATTTCACAAGTGGGGTGTCATTGGAAAGGGGAGGAGGTGTAGTTTCGGAATGTGGTGAAACATCCCTTGCAAAATCCTTCATGGGACATCAGTTGCTGTTCTAGTGTTGAAATTCTGCAATTTCACAAAATATATACTGTATTTTCAGAGGGGCAAAAAGGGGCATTTTCAACCATAGAATTTCACAAGTGGGGTGTCATTGGAAAGGGGAGGAGGTGTAGTTTCTGAATGTGGTGAAACATCCCTTGCAAAATCCTTCATGGGCTATCTGTCCCTGTTCAAGTGCTGAAATTCTGCAATTTCACAAATACATATTATATTTTCAGAGGGGCTAAATATCCAATTTTCCACCATAGAATTTCACAAGTGGGCTGTCATTGGAAAGCGGAGGAAGTGTAGATATAGAATGTGGTGAAATATCCCTTGCAAAATCCTTCATGGGCTATCTGTCCCTGTTCAAGTGCTGAAATTCTGCAATTTCACAAATACATATTATATTTTCAGAGGGGCTAAATATCCAATTTTCCACCATATAATTTCACAAGTGGGGTGTCATTGGAAAGGGGAGGAGGTGTAGTTTCAGCATGTGGTGAAACATCCCTTGCAAAATCCTTCATGGGCTATGTGTCCCTGTTCAAGTGTTGAAATTCTGCAATTTCACAAAATATATACTGTATTTTCAGAGGGGCTAAATATGCAATTTTTCACCATAGAATTTCACAAGTGGGGTGTCATTGGAAAGGGGAGGAGGTGTAGTTTCAGCATGTGGTGAAACATCCCTTGCAAAATCCTTCATGGGCTATGTGTCCCTGTTCAAGTGCTGAAATTCTGCAATTTCACAAATACATATATTTTCAGAGGGGCTAAATATCCAATTTTCCACCATAGCATTTCACAAGTGGGGTGTCATTGGAAAGGGGAGGAAGTGTAGTTATAGAATGTGGAGAAATATCCCTTGCAAAATCCTTCATGGGCTATCTGTCCCTGTTCAAGTGCTGAAATTCTGCAATTTCACAAATACATATATTTTCAGAGGGGCTAAATATCCAATTTTCCACCATAGAATTTCACAAGTGGGCTGTCATTGGAAAGCGGAGGAAGTGTAGATATAGAATGTGGTGAAATATCCCTTGCAAAATCCTTCATGGGCTATCTGTCCCTGTTCAAGTGTTGAAATTCTGCAATTTCACAAATAAATATTATATTTTCAGATGGGCAAAAAAGGGCATTTTCTACCATAGAATTTCACAAGTGGGGTGTCATTGGAAAGGGGAGGAGGTGTAGTTTCAGAATGTGGTGAAACATCCCTTGCAAAATCCTTCATGGGCTATCTGTCCCTGTTCAAGTGCTGAAATTCTGCAATTTCACAAATACATATTATATTTTCAGAGGGGCTAAATATCCAATTTTCCACCATATAATTTCACAAGTGGGGTGTCATTGGAAAGGGGAGGAGGTGTAGTTTCAGCATGTGGTGAAACATCCCTTGCAAAATCCTTCATGGGCTATGTGTCCCTGTTCAAGTGTTGAAATTCTGCAATTTCACAAAATATATACTGTATTTTCAGAGGGGCTAAATATGCAATTTTTCACCATAGAATTTCACAAGTGGGGTGTCATTGGAAAGGGGAGGAGGTGTAGTTTCAGAATGTGGTGAAACATCCCTTGCAAAATCCTTCATGGGCTATCTGTCCCTGTTCAAGTGCTGAAATTCTGCAATTTCACAGATACATATTATATTTTCAGAGGGGCAAAAAAGGGCATTTTCTACCATAGAATTTCACAAGTGGGGTGTCATTGGAAAGGGGAGGAGGTGTAGTTTCAGAATGGGGTGAAACATCCCTTGCAAAATCCTTCATGGGCTATCTGTCCCTGTTCTAGTGTTGAAATTCTGCAATTTCACCAATATATACTGTATTTTCAGAGGGGCAAAAAAGGGCATTTTTTCACCATAGAATTTCACAAGTGGGGTGTCATTGGAAAGGGGAGGAGGTGTAGTTTCGGGACATCAGTTGCTGTTCTAGTGTTGAAATTCTGCAATTTCACAAAATATATACTGTATTTTCAGAGGGGCAAAAAGGGGCATTTTCAACCATAGAATTTCACAAGTGGGGTGTCATTGGAAAGGGGAGGAGGTGTAGTTTCTGAATGTGGTGAAACATCCCTTGCAAAATCCTTCATGGGCTATCTGTCCCTGTTCAAGTGCTGAAATTCTGCAATTTCACAAATACATATATTTTCAGAGGGGCTAAATATCCAATTTTCCACCATAGAATTTCACAAGTGGGCTGTCATTGGAAAGCGGAGGAAGTGTAGATATAGAATGTGGTGAAATATCCCTTGCAAAATCCTTCATGGGCTATCTGTCCCTGTTCAAGTGTTGAAATTCTGCAATTTCACAAATAAATATTATATTTTCAGATGGGCAAAAAAGGGCATTTTCTACCATAGAATTTCACAAGTGGGGTGTCATTGGAAAGGGGAGGAGGTGTAGTTTCAGAATGTGGTGAAACATCCCTTGCAAAATCCTTCATGGGCTATCTGTCCCTGTTCAAGTGCTGAAATTCTGCAATTTCACAAATACATATTATATTTTCAGAGGGGCTAAATATCCAATTTTCCACCATATAATTTCACAAGTGGGGTGTCATTGGAAAGGGGAGGAGGTGTAGTTTCAGCATGTGGTGAAACATCCCTTGCAAAATCCTTCATGGGCTATGTGTCCCTGTTCAAGTGTTGAAATTCTGCAATTTCACAAAATATATACTGTATTTTCAGAGGGGCTAAATATGCAATTTTTCACCATAGAATTTCACAAGTGGGGTGTCATTGGAAAGGGGAGGAGGTGTAGTTTCAGAATGTGGTGAAACATCCCTTGCAAAATCCTTCATGGGCTATCTGTCCCTGTTCAAGTGCTGAAATTCTGCAATTTCACAGATACATATTATATTTTCAGAGGGGCAAAAAAGGGCATTTTCTACCATAGAATTTCACAAGTGGGGTGTCATTGGAAAGGGGAGGAGGTGTAGTTTCAGAATGGGGTGAAACATCCCTTGCAAAATCCTTCATGGGCTATCTGTCCCTGTTCTAGTGTTGAAATTCTGCAATTTCACCAATATATACTGTATTTTCAGAGGGGCAAAAAAGGGCATTTTTCACCATAGAATTTCACAAGTGGGGTGTCATTGGAAAGGGGAGGAGGTGTAGTTTCGGAATGTGGTGAAACATCCCTTGCAAAATCCTTCATGGGACATCAGTTGCTGTTCTAGTGTTGAAATTCTGCAATTTCACAAAATATATACTGTATTTTCAGAGGGGAAATTTTCCAATTCCAATTCCAATTTTCCACCATAGAATTTCACAAGTGGGGTGTCATTGGAAAGGGGAGGAGGTGTAGTTTCAGAATGTGGTGAAACATCCCTTGCAAAATCCTTCATGGGACATCAGTTGCTGTTCTAGTGTTGAAATTCTGCAATTTCACAAAATATATACTGTATTTTCAGAGGGGCAAAAAGGGGCATTTTCAACCATAGAATTTCACAAGTGGGGTGTCATTGGAAAGGGGAGGAGGTGTAGTTTCTGAATGTGGTGAAACATCCCTTGCAAAATCCTTCATGGGCTATCTGTCCCTGTTCAAGTGCTGAAATTCTGCAATTTCACAAATACATATATTTTCAGAGGGGCTAAATATCCAATTTTCCACCATAGAATTTCACAAGTGGGCTGTCATTGGAAAGCGGAGGAAGTGTAGATATAGAATGTGGTGAAATATCCCTTGCAAAATCCTTCATGGGCTATCTGTCCCTGTTCAAGTGCTGAAATTCTGCAATTTCACAAATACATATTATATTTTCAGAGGGGCTAAATATCCAATTTTCCACCATATAATTTCACAAGTGGGGTGTCATTGGAAAGGGGAGGAGGTGTAGTTTCAGCATGTGGTGAAACATCCCTTGCAAAATCCTTCATGGGCTATGTGTCCCTGTTCAAGTGTTGAAATTCTGCAATTTCACAAAATATATACTGTATTTTCAGAGGGGCTAAATATGCAATTTTTCACCATAGAATTTCACAAGTGGGGTGTCATTGGAAAGGGGAGGAGGTGTAGTTTCAGAATGTGGTGAAACATCCCTTGCAAAATCCTTCATGGGCTATCTGTCCCTGTTCAAGTGCTGAAATTCTGCAATTTCACAGATACATATTATATTTTCAGAGGGGCAAAAAAGGGCATTTTCTACCATAGAATTTCACAAGTGGGGTGTCATTGGAAAGGGGAGGAGGTGTAGTTTCAGAATGGGGTGAAACATCCCTTGCAAAATCCTTCATGGGCTATCTGTCCCTGTTCTAGTGTTGAAATTCTGCAATTTCACCAATATATACTGTATTTTCAGAGGGGCAAAAAAGGGCATTTTTCACCATAGAATTTCACAAGTGGGGTGTCATTGGAAAGGGGAGGAGGTGTAGTTTCGGAATGTGGTGAAACATCCCTTGCAAAATCCTTCATGGGACATCAGTTGCTGTTCTAGTGTTGAAATTCTGCAATTTCACAAAATATATACTGTATTTTCAGAGGGGCAAAAAGGGGCATTTTCAACCATAGAATTTCACAAGTGGGGTGTCATTGGAAAGGGGAGGAGGTGTAGTTTCTGAATGTGGTGAAACATCCCTTGCAAAATCCTTCATGGGCTATCTGTCCCTGTTCAAGTGCTGAAATTCTGCAATTTCACAAATACATATTATATTTTCAGAGGGGCTAAATATCCAATTTTCCACCATATAATTTCACAAGTGGGGTGTCATTGGAAAGGGGAGGAGGTGTAGTTTCAGCATGTGGTGAAACATCCCTTGCAAAATCCTTCATGGGCTATGTGTCCCTGTTCAAGTGTTGAAATTCTGCAATTTCACAAAATATATACTGTATTTTCAGAGGGGCTAAATATGCAATTTTTCACCATAGAATTTCACAAGTGGGGTGTCATTGGAAAGGGGAGGAGGTGTAGTTTCAGAATGTGGTGAAACATCCCTTGCAAAATCCTTCATGGGCTATCTGTCCCTGTTCAAGTGCTGAAATTCTGCAATTTCACAGATACATATTATATTTTCAGAGGGGCAAAAAAGGGCATTTTCTACCATAGAATTTCACAAGTGGGGTGTCATTGGAAAGGGGAGGAGGTGTAGTTTCAGAATGGGGTGAAACATCCCTTGCAAAATCCTTCATGGGCTATCTGTCCCTGTTCTAGTGTTGAAATTCTGCAATTTCACCAATATATACTGTATTTTCAGAGGGGCAAAAAAGGGCATTTTTCACCATAGAATTTCACAAGTGGGGTGTCATTGGAAAGGGGAGGAGGTGTAGTTTCGGAATGTGGTGAAACATCCCTTGCAAAATCCTTCATGGGACATCAGTTGCTGTTCTAGTGTTGAAATTCTGCAATTTCACAAAATATATACTGTATTTTCAGAGGGGAAATTTTCCAATTCCAATTCCAATTTTCCACCATAGAATTTCACAAGTGGGGTGTCATTGGAAAGGGGAGGAGGTGTAGTTTCAGAATGTGGTGAAACATCCCTTGCAAAATCCTTCATGGGACATCAGTTGCTGTTCTAGTGTTGAAATTCTGCAATTTCACAAAATATATACTGTATTTTCAGAGGGGCAAAAAGGGGCATTTTCAACCATAGAATTTCACAAGTGGGGTGTCATTGGAAAGGGGAGGAGGTGTAGTTTCTGAATGTGGTGAAACATCCCTTGCAAAATCCTTCATGGGCTATCTGTCCCTGTTCAAGTGCTGAAATTCTGCAATTTCACAAATACATATATTTTCAGAGGGGCTAAATATCCAATTTTCCACCATAGAATTTCACAAGTGGGCTGTCATTGGAAAGCGGAGGAAGTGTAGATATAGAATGTGGTGAAATATCCCTTGCAAAATCCTTCATGGGCTATCTGTCCCTGTTCAAGTGTTGAAATTCTGCAATTTCACAAATAAATATTATATTTTCAGATGGGCAAAAAAGGGCATTTTCTACCATAGAATTTCACAAGTGGGGTGTCATTGGAAAGGGGAGGAGGTGTAGTTTCAGAATGTGGTGAAACATCCCTTGCAAAATCCTTCATGGGCTATCTGTCCCTGTTCAAGTGCTGAAATTCTGCAATTTCACAAATACATATTATATTTTCAGAGGGGCTAAATATCCAATTTTCCACCATATAATTTCACAAGTGGGGTGTCATTGGAAAGGGGAGGAGGTGTAGTTTCAGCATGTGGTGAAACATCCCTTGCAAAATCCTTCATGGGCTATGTGTCCCTGTTCAAGTGTTGAAATTCTGCAATTTCACAAAATATATACTGTATTTTCAGAGGGGCTAAATATGCAATTTTTCACCATAGAATTTCACAAGTGGGGTGTCATTGGAAAGGGGAGGAGGTGTAGTTTCAGAATGTGGTGAAACATCCCTTGCAAAATCCTTCATGGGCTATCTGTCCCTGTTCAAGTGCTGAAATTCTGCAATTTCACAGATACATATTATATTTTCAGAGGGGCAAAAAAGGGCATTTTCTACCATAGAATTTCACAAGTGGGGTGTCATTGGAAAGGGGAGGAGGTGTAGTTTCAGAATGGGGTGATACATCCCTTGCAAAATCCTTCATGGGCTATCTGTCCCTGTTCTAGTGTTGAAATTCTGCAATTTCACCAATATATACTGTATTTTCAGAGGGGCAAAAAAGGGCATTTTTCACCATAGAATTTCACAAGTGGGGTGTCATTAGAAAGGGGAGGAGGTGTAGTTTCGGAATGTGGTGAGACATCCCTTGCAAAATCCTTCATGGGACATCAGTTGCTGTTCTAGTGTTGAAATTCTGCAATTTCACAAAATATATACTGTATTTTCAGAGGGGCAAAAAGGGGCATTTTCAACCATAGAATTTCACAAGTGGGGTGTCATTGGAAAGGGGAGGAGGTGTAGTTTCTGAATGTTGTGAAACATCCCTTGCAAAATCCTTCATGGGCTATCTGTCCCTGTTCAAGTGCTGAAATTCTGCAATTTCACAAATACATATTATATTTTCAGAGGGGCTAAATATCCAATTTTCCACCGTAGAATTTCACAAGTGGGGTGTCATTGGAAAGGGGAGGAGGTGTAGTTTCAGAATGTGGTGACAGATCCCTTGCAAAATCCTTCATGGTCTATCTGTCCCTGTGCAAGTGCTGAAATTCTGCAATTTCACAAAAACATATTATATTTTCAGAGGGGCTAAATATCCAATTTTCCACCATAGAATTTCACAAGTGGGGTGTCATTGGAAAGGGGAGGAAGTGTAGATATAGAATGTGGTGAAATATCCCTTGCAAAATCCTTCATGGGCTATCTGTCCCTGTTCAAGTGCTGAAATTCTGCAATTTCACAAAATATATACTGTATTTTCAGAGGGGCAAAAAGGGGCATTTTCAACCATAGAATTTCACAAGTGGGGTGTCATTGGAAAGGGGAGGAAGTAGAATGTGGAGAAATATCCCTTGCAAAATCCTTCATGGGGTATCTGTCCCTGTTCAAGTACTGAAATTCTGCAATTTCACAAATATATACTGTATTTTCAGAGGGGCAAAAAAGGGCATTTTCTACCATAGAATTTCACAAGTGGGGTGTCATTGGAAAGGGAAGGAGGTGTAGTTTCAGAATGTGGTGAAACATCCCTTGCAAAATCCTTCATGGGCTATCTGTCCCTGTTCAAGTGCTGAAATTCTGCAATTTCACAAATACATATTATATTTTCAGAGGGGCTAAATATCCAATTTTCCACCATAGAATTTCACAAGTGGGGTGTCATTGGAAAGGGGAGGAGGTGTAGTTTCAGAATGTGGTGAAACATCCCTTGCAAAATCCTTCATGGGACATCAGTTGCTGTTCTAGTGTTGAAATTCTGCAATTTCACAAAATATATACTGTATTTTCAGAGGGGCAAAAAGGGGCATTTTCAACCATAGAATTTCACAAGTGGGGTGTCATTGGAAAGGGGAGGAAGTGTAGTTATAGAATGTGGAGATATATATCCCTTGCAAAATCCTTAATGGGCTATCTGTCCCTGTTCAAGTACTGAAATTCTGCAATTTCACAAATATATACTGTATTTTCAGAGGGGCAAAAAAGGGCATTTTCAACCATAGAATTTCACAAGTGGGGTGTCATTGGAAAGAGGAGAGAGTGTAGTTTCAGAATGTGTTGAAAAGTCCGATGCAAAATGACATGTAGGCCGTAGGGAATACATTTACTGTAGAAAAACTACAGTGCTACCAACTACATACCACCCCACCCCCCCCCCCCCCCCAGATAATCAGATTCATTTCAGTCCGATTAAAAGGCTGATGTGTGTGTGTGTGTGTGTGTGTATTTGCGATGTGTGGTGTATGTGTGTGGTGTTTGCGATGTGTGTGTGTGTGTGTGTGTGTGAGACCGAGACAGAAGGGAAGTACTTATACTTGAAATAGGATGTGTGTACGATCTCTACATGGACATGGCTTTTAATGACAAAATCATGAAGTACCAACCCACACGGACAAAACTATGTGACCTAGGCTATCAGTGCAAGCTAGTGGTGTTGATCTTTGGCAGCTTGGGGCATGTCCACAAACTTGTTTTCAGTGGGTTAAGGCTGGCAGGGCTCTCCAGCAGAAAAACAAAACAGCTAGCAAAGTTTTGCTCCATATCTGCAGTTATAGGCAGCCTTGCAGTATGGCGCAGGAGATGTTTTTTGTACCCCTGAATACCATTGAGTGACAAAGCCCTATCTCTTGAAATATTTGAATCCTGTCTATTGTAATATGATTTGTGGATTTAAATAAAGAATTAAAATGTGTGTGTGTATGTGTGTGGTGTTTGCGATGTGTGTGTGTGTGTGTGTGTGTGTGTGTGTGTGTGATGTGTGTGGTGTGTGTGTGTGTGTGGTGTGTGTGTGTGTATGTGTGTGGTGTGTGTGTGTGTGTGTATGTGTGTGTGTGTGTGTGTGGTGTGTCTGTGTGTGTGGTGTGTGTGTGGTGTGTGTGTGTTAGAAGTGTCACGGGTGTAAGAACACTGGAGCCACTGCTGGCTGTGAGGTGAAGCGATGTCCTCGGTCCTATCACTACCCCTGTGCTGTCACGCACAACGCACACACCATAGAGAACCAGACCAAGGGGGTCTTTCAGTGAGTACACACACACACACACACACACACACACACACACACACACACACACACACATACACACGCACACACTCGCGTGCACACACACACTCTTAGATCAACAACACAATATAACTACAGTTTTCTGACTGCTTTTGACAATGTGTGTGTGTGTGTGTGTGTTCTGGGCTGTTTTGCAGGTTATTTTGTGCATATCACCATGAGAAGGCCAATGGATCTGGTAAGCGTTGCCTTGGGTTCTACTGGGTGGTTCTGTGTCATTAGTGTTCTGTGTTCTGGTAAGCGTTGCCTTGGGTTCTACTGGCTGGTTCTGTGTCATTAGTGTTCTGTGGTCTGGTAAGCGTTGCCTTGTGTACACATGTACACACACACACAAGCCCACTTACACACACTCCTGAAATGTACACACACAGACCAGCACACTTGCACACACTCTTGAAATGTACACACACACCAGCCCACCGCCACACACTCCTGAAATGCACACACACACTCCTGAAATGTACACACACACACCAGCACACTTGCACACACTCCTGAAATGTACACACACACCAGCCCACCGCCACACACTCCTGAAATGCACACACACACTCCTGAAATGTACACACACACACCAGCACACTTGCACACACTCCTGAAATGTACACACATACCAGCCCACCTCCACACACTCCTGAAATGGACACACACACTCCACACACACACGAGAAATAGACAGTGTACATTTTAAAAAAGCCTTTTATTGTAATTTCAAAACACGTGTTGTGTAAGCTATTTGACTTTGGCATGTCAGCAAGCTAGCAAGCTAACTACACTCCACTACACTCCACTACCACTTGTAGATTATCACTGCAACATGGCAAGGTTATAACCTTTTAGCTTAGACATAAATCAAACCAACAAAGCATATACACATGCAGTAGCTTCATACTCACCAGAATGTGAAGTCCATTGTAACATGGAGTCGCAAGCTGATTCGCGATGAGCGTCAGATAGATAGATAGATACTTTATTGATCCCCAAGGGGAAATTCAAGAAATAGCGTCAATATCCATTCTCACTAGGAGGAACACCTGCCTGCATGCAAAGTTGAATGAAGAAGGCCTGCTGGGAGTTGGGAAATGTAGCAGGGCTGAACGATTAATTGCATTTGCAACAATAGCGAGATATGATGAAACACGATTTTCTAGCCGCAGTTACAAACAGCCAGTCGGTGGGCTGACATGGGGCTGACAGTGTTTCCACATTGTAAATCCTCTTGTTATGATAGACAAATACAAAGCATCCCTCTTTTTACAAACTATTCATTCAGACATTTCTTTAATGTTTTCTGAAACGCTGTTGCATGTACCTCGTGTAATAATTGTATTTTTGTTGACGTCTAAGTGACACGTTGGCTTTGGTGCCGAACATGACTATAAACCAACATTCAATATACAATTGCTTGGGGGGCTGACGTTGGTGTGACGTTGTTTCACCGTTGAAATTTCACCTCCGACACTGCCAACCAACACCAACGTTGGGCCACCGGTTCTTTGCTATCTGGATTGTTAACTATGCACAGCACTAGCATAACAGGTCAATCCAGTCTGGATTGTTAACTATGCTAGTTTGCTATCTGGATTGTTAACTATGCTATTTTTGGGAAACTCTGTTCAGCCATTCTGTCACCCCTTTAAGCACAATACCCCAATGCCATTGTATTACCCCTTTAAGCACAATACCCCAATGCCATTCTATTACCCCTTTAAGCACAATACCCTCAGTCTATCCTGCCATTGGAGCCTGCATTCCATAATATTAACTAGAAAATGTAATTCCAGGGAATTACCATTACATGTAAATGCAAAAAACTAGAGATGCACCAATATGGAATTTTAGGGCCGATAACGATAACCGATATTTATTGGTTTGTTGTGGCCGATACCGATACGATAACCGATAATTTTACTCTTGAAAAAAAATTGTGAAAAGTGATTTGGGGAAAGCATTTAATAAGCATAATTGTATTGCAGTAATTTTACCTACCACCAAATGATGGACAGAACTCATAATAGCCCTTAATAGTACAGCAGTCAACATAACAGTAGCCTAGCCCTACAGTATGTGTGGCTCCTTTAAGTGAACCTGACGTCAGTGAATTGCGAGTGAGTGGCTAGAGAGTATGAATAAACGGCTCAGCTGGAAATAAGCTACAGTATAGCGACCAAATCAGAGTTTGTGAGGGAAACTTAGGTTTAGTTTTCAACTGCGGGTAACTGAATAAAGCTGCAACTCCTCAGACTGTATCTTATGTCCGTCTAGGCTACTCTGTTGCGCACAACCTGCTGCAGCAGAAATGAAAGGGGTTAGCCCCGAAGGTTTTAATAACTTATTATGATGACCTGTCTGGAACTGAAGCAGGAATGGTTAGCATATTTCTAGGTAATAATACAAAACCCAAGCTAAAGTAATGCAAATATAATACTAAAACACAACTTAGAACTAGGCCTACTTATGTACTCGTCCCACTAACGAGTTTGTTTATTTGTTTCCCCAACCAGCGCGGTAAAGTGCAAACACATCAGCACAAGACGACTCTAGATAGGGCTGAGCTCCGCTCTGGTAAGGTTAAATGGCAGATCATTCACGAGAGGATTTTGAGATGCACAGATTCCCAAATGAAGCATATCCACAGATTTTGTTACATTCACACCGCTGACATTATATTGAGGAAAAAGCATAGCCAACCAAGCTCAAGTAGCTCAGTGTAGCCAGACGGACCTTACGTAGGCCTAAATTAGGACTTTAAAAAATATCGGCGCAAGTTATCGGCCAGAATTCTATTATCGGACCGATAATAATATTTTCATTTTTTCACTTATCGGCCAATAATATATCGGCCGCCGATATATTGTGCATCCCTACAAAAAACTGTTGTGTATAACATTACTTACAGTATGATTGATCAGACTTACAGTATTCTTGAAAACCACTTACTTGGTTAGATGTTAGAGTATGACAGTCAGTACAAATAAATTGTCAATTCAATATTGATCAACATTCTTGGTTTTAATACAGTACTGCAGAAACAGCAGAATGATACTCAGAACACACTAATGAACAACCAATGCAACTTTGAATGCAAAAAATCAAAGTTGTTGAAACCAATTTTAAAGTTAACCAATAATGATAAGGGAGAAACCAGATGTCTACTGAATTTGCATTCTTATACAACTTGATGATGCCAATCATATTATCCTAAGACAGATCTATTTATCATTTTTAATTAATTAAAAAAAATAATTCTGAACTGGCAGCAACAGCTAGAGGCCTCAGGTAATGATAATAGGTCAAATTTGATGGTGATATATACTGAAGAATAAAAGAGTCAGCCCTTCAGATGATCAGTTTTAGACAAAACTTAGGTTAGAATCTTATTTTTCACACAGCACAGCTCAGGTCTAAAAACAGAGGTCTAACAGCACAGCTAAGTTTCACAGATGTTACAGCACAGGTATGATTCAAAGGTATGAATGATTCACAAGTTTCAAGTTCCATATAGTTAGTAGTCCTCACACAACAATATAGTTCTCAGAATGTCTCAGTGTAGATCTCAGATAAGTCTCAGTATGGTTAAATGGTATGTGCACAGATATGTTGAGATATGGTCACATGTGTGTAAGAATGTATGTTAGTAGGTATGTTGCTAGCAACATTGTCAGAGATGTATGGTTGACAGGTGTGCACACAGACAGGCACACACGTAGTGTCATACACGGTCATCACCACTGGGCTGGTCTGGAACCTAAAAGACAAAAGCAAACAAGTTTAACAATTATACCAAAACAATACAAGGAATGTCTGCAATTGTACAACTGTTCAATACAACTAATTTATTTAAGTGAAGTTGTTACATTACATTAGGCTGACACATTTTTAACCTAACGACTAACATCGTAAACAGTTTAAGCTTTAAACAATTCTCTCAACAATTCTAGGACAATAAAACTAGGTAGAGTATAATCCAATTGTTGTACCATCAAGCTACTGGTAGTTAAGCTTAAATACTAGCCTATAGTATTAAATTGCAAACAAAGCAGAATTCTGTGTTTTATTGTTTTCAGTTTAAGGATAGTTGATAGCTAATCATATTTTTTTACATATAACGTTAACAGCTTAGAAAACTTTGCAGGCAATGTGTTTGTTGTTGCTGTTAATAATCATATGAGTAAGGACGGATCATTCTGATACTAAGTATCTTGATAACCAACTGCTATAACTTGAACAGCTTGCTAGGTCTGTCAGCCACATTTTTTCCTACAGATTACGATGTACTACAACTGGAAAGCTTGATTCACGTGCCAGGCGACACTTTAATTTATAGACCAGAACAATGCAGAAATGAGTAGGCCAAGTAAACATTGTAGCCTATGCTGACAACACAAACATTATAGCTCAACTTATGTAGTGTGTTTAGTAAGACTTTAGTCGTATGGTCATTTTCCTAACAGTATAGTAGCCTATTCATGGCTTTCATAAGGTCCCTTTCCACAGGAGTATTGCTTTATTGTATACACCTGTGGGCTACGTAAGAATCAGGAGCGTAGAATGAAAACGTAGCCTAGCCTATTTGATACACAGCGGTGTACAACGTTAAACATTTGTTGAAATAAAAATAGGAGCATATTTGTCAGCTTTAACTAAAATGTGAACGGTAGAAGCTATAGCGTTATGACCATCAACAAGTAGGCCTAACGTTATTCATGCCATGAATGAAACCCATGATGGGTTTCATCAGGTCCCTTCACAGAGTAGCCTAGGCTATAATCAAGCACCACGCAGTCTGCATTCATAATCTATTCTAGGTGCTTGATTCTATACACCTGTGGAAAGTGACCTGATAGAACCAGAGCCTAGTAGGCCTATATGTATGCCTACTTATCTGGTTTACGTTAACGTTCTAGTTAACGCTGCTGGTTAGTAGGCCTAATGAACAAATGTAACGATTGTCGTTAGCTATCGAAACATAGGCCTACAGCTAATCGGTCACTGTAAAGTTGACGACATATTAACGTTGATTAACAGTGGGTTTCCGTACATAATACATATCAACGTAGCAAGGTGCTAACGTCAACTATTTCTAGGGCTGCACAATTAATCGAATTTTAATCACGATCACGATTTTGGCTTCCCACGATCAAATTTGCGTGATCGAGCGATATTTCAAATGCGTGCTCTACCCATAGAACCAACCTGGCAACCCATAGAACGCTCCGCTACAAAACAAATCAAGCGCTCCTTAAACTTGTCTGACCATGTGCCTGCATGCAGCCTACCAATGACAGCTGTTCCCTGCACTGCTCCGCCTGATGCACTGTGGACTATGACATTATGTTAACTATTAGTAGGCTAGTTAGACTATACAATAAACGACGATCAAAAATCAAATGTGTGGCACAGCAGAAGGCCAAGAGCTTGTCCCTCGAAGCGGATCATCCATTGTTCGAAAATATTTCGGATTTCAGGCAAGTTAAGTTAACCAAAAACATAAGCAAAGCAGGGCTCTCAACTCATACCGTAAAACACATCACATGACGTAAACCATACATGCCTTTTTTATCACGTTAACTTTTAGTCCTTGTTTGCTTCCTCTGATAGCCTATACTGTAATAAGAGTTTCGAGCTTACGACGGGATCAGTGAATTTTATTTATGTATTTTATAAGCTACATGTGCAACCTACAATGCATATGCGTTTCAAGACACGGCCTACTCAAAACGAGTTAACAATAATGAAAATGTAGCCTACACGTCAGTGTTTTACATATCAACGAATGACTAAACCAGGGGTGTCCAAACTGCGGCCAGCCATGCACTTTAATCCGGCCCGCCGAGCATTTATTAGTTAGGCCGCTATTTTTTTCCAGCGATAGACGACGTTGTGGTTAACTTTAGGCTACTGCAAACGGCTTTACACTCTTCTTAGAGAAAGTTTACAATGTCAATGTCAAAACAGCTTGTCACATCGAGATACATAGAACCTCCATTGCAGCAGATCTAACTACGTTATGCTAGTCCATTTAATTGGGGACGCATTTGAGCGTGGGAGAGAGGGCGATGGCAACAGTAGTTCCCACTACTGACCATTTATAAACTGTGAGAGGGCACAGCCATAGGCTATATTTGAGTGGAGCTGGCAGAGTCTTAAAGTGACAGTGCACCATTTATAAATGAATTAAACAGCATCAAATTAACAGTATTTCTTAAGAAATTAATTTTTCTACAACAAAATTATTTTGTCGTTTAAATAATACAAAACATTATTATTATTATTATTATTATTATTATTATTTGTGTGTGGCCCGCTGGCCAATTTTCAAAACCCAATGTGGCCCTTCAGTCAAAAAGTTTGGACACCCCTGGACTAATGATTACAGTAAACTCATGAACACGAAGCAGAGCTTAAGTGGCTAATGGGGAGCGTTGGGAGGATTCCCGGGGGGCGTTTTCCAAAATATTAACAAAGTAGCACGCACAAAACATTTGTTTGGAAGTTTGGAAGTCGCAGTCAAATTTATATTTGCAGTAATTTAGGGGAGTAAATGTGAGGGGAAGAATTTGGGTGAGCCAGATAGCAAGTCCAATATGTTTAGGGAAAAAATATTTTTGTCACTAAAATTAATTAATAATCGTGATAAATAATCGTGATCTCAATATTGATCAAAATAATCGTGATTATCATTTTGGTCATAATTGTGCAGCCCTAACTATTTCACTAACGTTACCTAACGTTAGTTTAGTTAATTGTGACCCATCATTTCATATAACACTAACGTTACATAATGTTTGACGACATAAATTACTCAAATACCAAAAACCGGAACACTTACCTTGTCTGTAATTAGAGAAATGTGCCTCTGAAGGAGAGTTTTACGAGCAAATAAAGTGACCACAGCGCAGCAAGCGAAGACGTTCAGAAGATTCACAGCTCCAGCGGTAGCTCGCGTTCACCTGTTAATTGCTTTCAGCTGGAGGTCACGTCATAATGCTTAAAGTTGCCGCCACAGCGGTCAATGTTAACTCAATGGGAATGTATTGCTCTTTTATCTTAAATATCTCAAAAGGTATAAAGTTCACAAATGTAAAAAATACTTTGTACAATTGTCCGTTACAAGACCTTTGTAGGAGTGTTTGAATGACGTCAAACGGTTCAGTGGTTTTAGTGTCATTAAACGTCAAATTTGGTCGGAAGAAGAATAATAAAAACAGATAATAAGAAGAACAGTGATAATAGTCCATTGCATTTACATGCAATGCAATTATGAGTCAGCACTATTCTCTGCATATCACATAGTCACTTGTCTGCCTCAAGGAATGCAAGGAAAACCACACCTTATTAGACAGCACCTGCAGTTAGTTCTCCCATAGTTCCACACCTTATTAGACAGCACCTGCAGTTAGTTCTCCCATAGTTCCACACCTTATTAGACAGCACCTGCAGTTAGTTCTCCCATAGTTCCACACCTTATTAGACAGCACCTGCAGTTAGTTCTCCCATAGTTCCACACCTCATTAGACAGCACCTGCAGTTAGTTCTCCCATAGTTCCACACCTTATTAGACAGCACCTGCAGTTAGTTCTCCCATAGTTCCACACCTCATAAGACAGCACCTGCAGTTGAGAGAGTCTCAATAGTTCTCCCATAGTTCCTCGGTGTTCTGGAACAGTTCTGCTCTGTGATCCGCCAGTGTGGAATGTTTACTATTGTCATGTTGTCACAACAACCCCAGCAGCAGCTCAGAATGGAGGAGCAGCCAACCCAAGAGAGGGGTCAAAGGTCAAGCCCACTGCCATGTCAACAGTCAGCAGGAAGAGGAGGCTCCCGGACTCAGGTCTGACATCACTTCCTGCTTCGCAGCAGGCCTCTCTGCCGGGGTCTGTATGTATCCCTGTGTGTGAGTGTGTAGATGTGTGTGAATGCATGTGTGTGAATGTGTGTGTGTGTGTGTGTGACATCTCTTCCAGCTGTCGTGGTCTTTATGTGTGTGTGTGTGTGTGTGTGTGTGTGTGTGTGTGTATGTATGCACAGTATGTGTGTGTGTGTGTATCATCTGTATGTGCGTGTCATCTGTGTGTCATCTGTGTGTGTGTGTGTGTGTGTGTGTGTGTATATATGCACAGTATGTGTGTGTGTGTGTATCATCTGTATGTGCGTGTCATCTGTGTGTCATCTGTGTGTGTGTGTGTGTGTGTGTGTGTGTCTCTCTGAAGATGATGAGGAGGACTGTCTTCTGATACCACCTGTGGAGTCGGACCTTGAGGACAGCCCACAGCCTATGATGCAGGTCAGACACACACACACACACACACACACACATATGCATACAAACACACACGCACACATACACTCACACACATACACATATACACACATACATACAGTGGGCAGTGCTTCGACTTGGCCAGCTTCACTCGCGGTCCGCGCGTGGGATCACGCGGTGTCACGCGACTTTAATTTGTATTTTCCCAGTGAGACGCTGCAACAACCCAAACAACCGGTAGATGGCTCAAGTGAGTAGGGTGTCTCGTAAAAAGAAATGGAGCCTGGAAAACCCTACACAGACTTCATTACAGACTTTAGCAGACTGGTTTAGAAATAATTTAATAGCCAGAAATATGCCTGCCCTGCCCTAATAAAGAAATATTTGGTTAACTGCGAGTGAATCCCGTTTGCAGCTGTAGAAGAAACGCAGGACAAATTAAACATTCTGGTTTTCTCCGAGTGCAACGATGATAGACAGACATCATTTGGACAAAATATAGAGCATATTAACCTCCGTTGCTCAGCCAAATGCCTTCCTGTTACGTCCTGTTATCACTGAGTTACAGGCGATAAACGATTTTTGATGGTCACAAGTTTACTTCATTAGCGGTTTATTTTTTTGATTATTAAAGTGTTTCATTTAAAGGTTTGACTTTGTGCTTATTCAGAGCATTTAGTGCTCTTCCCAATCCCAGACGTTCACATTGCATGTTTGTTTGTAATGGATGCAACCGCGAGATACGCTTGTCATAGGCGCCGATACCGTGGGTGCTCCGTCTCTCGGGCACCCACTGAAAACATCGAGCACCCACGTGTGCCAGCTTACAGTCCCGGCTAAATTTATATTAATTTAAAATCAAACATCGCAGTTTATGTTAAATTCAGCATCTCTCATAATGTGATTGGATATGTTGCTGTCAATTCCCTATACTAACCACCAATGAGAACGTCTCTCGTATGAAAATTCCTGACACTTCCCATCTGAAGAATTAACGCAAGGCTTTGTTGGGTCTTCAGTCCCGAATGTTTAAAATGTATATAGCCTAGCCCTGAATATCATTTTAAAAGTAATAAGTAAGTCTGACAAAGCTTATTGTTTTGTGACACAGCTAAACACTGGTACCTCATAGAACGTCTATAACATAGCCTAGGTGGTCGCAACTCACAAAAGTAAAGCAGATAGAAAGAACTCACGCAAATCTAGCCTACAACACGCAGACAGCGTACAGGTGCTTTATGATTTTTGGCTTCTGATGGTATCTTGCTAATTCACTGAACTGCATTAGGTGACATAAATGGTATTGCCTTTATCTTATAACTCCTTGTCTGAGCGACTACCAGGCCTATGGTTTTTAAAAGTCAGATGTTCCCTGACAAATACATTCGAAAATTAAGAATGTTTATTGACTTGAAAATTACACTATTTTTTGCAAACTCCCTTCATTCAACCCTTGAAGACATCGCGGTCTGGTGCAGTGTTGCGCAGGTTTGGTCACAAGCGGCCCGCGGTCGCCCGATATTTTAATCAACCCGACCGCAACTCGGACCGCGAATATTAATTAGGACAAAATTATACCCGCGATCCGACCCGCTTATTTACAAAATGTGTGCTTTTGGTTATAGCCTGCATGCAGTGTGACAGTAGGCCATTTCTGTAAAACAAACTAATTTATTTGCGAAACTTTATGCAGTAGAACTACACGCAGTAGGCATGCAGGACGTAATGTTTGCGCAGGAGAGAGTCTGAGAATAAGAGCGCAGGCACGCACGCAACCACCAAGGATTAGAACACTATAGGATACGATTTGAAGGCCATGGACATACATCTTTCTTTCGAAAACAGAAATGGTGAGGCAAGGTATAGGCAAGATTGAGATACATTGCTGGTCAAAACGTTAGCGTAAGAACTGGTTTATAATGCTGAATGAAGCACAAAGCACATTTACTAAAGCACATCCACTGTTTAAAGTCACAAACACAACGAACTAAGGTAACTTTTATGCATGCGCGAACCTATACATACCGGTAGTTTTTATTCCTGCAGGCTGCCTGTTTTGGCTGTCATACTTAAATGGCTTCGCAAGAAGTAGGCCTACATAGACCATAACTTGTACTACTGTCATCTTCTTTAAGAACTTTCCCAATATTTCCCATAGCCTATATCGCTTTTCCTGAAGGGGTGTCTTTATTATTTTAACTCGCGTCTTCAGCTTCTTTACTGTTGACTTTACTGTATTGATGCTTTACTGTATTGATCTAATTTCGGGCAGACCGCGCAACACTGTGCGCTATGTAGATCGTTTCTCGTACCATTTAATTTCTCAAAATTTAGGTCTACTAGGCCCACAATAACGTCATCACCAAATACATCTTTTGTTTTTAGTTGATCAACCACAAAGAGCATAGGCCTACTGTGCACAGTGCACTGACGACTGTAGCAGCCCAAGGTAACCAGTTGTTGTAGATGAGAGGCAACCCCTTGTTTCAGATAGCCTGGACAACATGTTACCTGGGTGTTGCCTACGTTATTAATTAATGGTAGCCTACAATAGTTAATTGATTCGCGTAACATATTAGTTGGCTCAAAGAGTAGGGAATCAGGATGGAGAGAGTCACGCGTGTGTTGCTTTTGCGGGATAGAATCCAGTTTAATGCTAGTTTTCAAAACATATATTTTTTTACATGTCTTTTGTCCGAGTGGCTGTAATGTAGCCGAGCGCTCATGGCGTATGAAAAGCGACTTCAAACCGCCTAAAACAACTTGTTTGTGAATGTCTGACAACTGCTGCAGCGCATGCACGCACAAGGAAACCAGTAGGTGGAGAAACCAGAAGGCACACAACACCGGAACGATTTTAAGGCTATTTCGCATAGGCTACTCAAAGGTGCTATTTCACACGCATTATAGCGACCCCCACTCACCGGGGTTAGGTAGAAGGTGTTAACAGGCAATTGGCGTAGCCTACAGTGGACTAGGGCTGTCAAAATTGCTCAAAAATGACGTTCGAATATCCCCTCTAAAATAAACACATGTATTCGAATATATTGGAATATCTAGGCTATATTATTTGCGCATTATGTCAGTGACGCGCATCATGTCATCTGTTTTTAACTTTTTGTATGGTTATTGCTTGACAGGGGGGGATCCCAAGCAGCTTTCAGCCATAAGGCATTTCCTAATTCACCCGACACTGATATTCAAAATGTTGAAACTATTTCGGCATAGCATAAGCAGTTTAATTAAATGTAATGTTAGTTGTAAACAAACGGGCTATTTGGTGAGCCTTGGCCTCACAGATAGGCCTATTAACTGACCGCCAGATTCACGTTGGCTGGGGGGCAGGGGGGGCCCAAGGGTCTATGATATGTTAATTCGGCCCTGCCCCCAACGAACGCAACTTTCCACCTCTGAGACAGCTTAAAAGAAGTCTAGAGGACTCCTAACTCACTGACCTACTTACTGTAGGCTGCGCAAACCACAGGCCTTTTTTTGGGCAAGCCTGCATTCGAGGCAGGCCTTCTGTTTTTATATAATTTTATATAAATCCTGCGCTAACAGTAATCCTCCTAGCCCCGCTACCACAGCTGTGGGTAGTGTGGCATGCTCACGCTTTATGTTTCCTTCTTGCAAACTAGGCCTATAGCCCAACCATTTACAGTACGTCTTCAAAAAATAACAACTTGCCAGATATGCCTTCATATCTTTGGGCTTCATTCAGCATTTTGTTCTTCCACTGGAAATTACTCTTCTAAATTTGGCACTTCACTGTATACAGTACATTCTATAGAGCTTCATTTCTATCATTTCACGCGGGCTCGGGCTGGGCTCGGGCTTGCACGGTAGGCTAAATGAGCGGTCAGGTGATGCGTTTCGGTTAGCTGCGAGAAAGATGCAGAAATGGATGCTTAGGAGGTGAAACAGAGGCTGGCCTCTTGTGACAGGCGTTTTAGTTGCACCGGCAAAGAAAGCAAAGTCTGAGGTGTGGAAAAGTTTTGATCATGTGCATAATGAGAATAATGAGCCAGTGGTTATGTAAAATCCAAAGGATGCAACATTCTGTAGAACGGCAGGGAATTCGTCGCTGATAAGGCATGTTGATCGATCACATCGTTTGTTAGGCTACAGCAACAAAATCAAACCCTGCAAAGGTGAAACAAATGATTACGGAGAAGAAGTGTGTCAGCTTTCGCTGTAAAGACATTAGGCCTTTTAATATCGTAAATGGCGAGGGGTTTGAAAAGCTGGAGCAAGAACTATTTAATGTCGGGGCTGCGTATGGGAGGGTTCCCGCAAACTTCAGAATGCTGAGAGGACTTGCTATTTTATTTCTTTGTTCCAACTTCCAAGTGGCCTAGGCTACGTTAGTCATGAATAAATGATGTCAAATGTTACTCATTCTTGACAAAAGGCAAAAGAGCTGCGTGCGTGCGGACATTTGAATAATGTCGGGCTGTAAACGGGTTCGGGCTTTTAAAAAGCTGTCAGTCTCGGTCAGGGCTCGGGCTGATTTCTGTGGGGGTCGGGTCTTGTCGGGCCTAAATTTAAAGGCCGATTATAGCTCTACTTCACTGAGCAACAGTGGGTGGAGACCTTTAGATTCACAAGTCAGGGTTTGAAGAATTATGACGAATGATAGACCTGGCTGTTGCCCCGAGTACTCGTTGTCGGATGCCTATCCCAACAAACAAGCCATCGCATCTATCTATCCATAAATTGCAGGAATGTCTGTCTGTCTGTCTGTCTGCGTGTCGTTGGTCCGTTCGATTTCAAACTTGGCAGGTGTCTTGCTACTGGCATGAGTAGTGTCTTGCTACTGGCATGAGTAAGTGCAGTGCATAGTTTGACATTGTTTGGATAAGAAAAGCTAAATATATCGTTATATATCGGTAAAAGAAACACACGTTGCCTTTCTCCGCTCTACCATAGCCACCCTCTCACACAGAACTGCGCGCAGGACCAGAGAAAGGATAAGCGGAGATTTGGCAG
>NW_027468718.1:1032965-1072965 GCF_046254945.1 Alosa pseudoharengus | reverse complement strand
CACACACAAAACACTTACGCCCTTTTAGACATGACTACTCCCAGGCAGACACACACGAACACATGGGACAGTCGGGGCCTACTGGTTAGCGCTTCGGACTTGTAACCGGAGCGTTGCCGGTTCGAACCCCGACCAGTAGGCACGGCTGAAGTGCCCTTGAGCAAGGCACCTAACCCCTCACTGCTCCCCGAGCACTGCTGTAGCAGGCAGATCACTGCGTCGGGATTAATGTGTGCTTCACCTCACTGTGTGTTCACTGTGTGCTGAGTGTGTTTCAATAATTCACATGCAATATGCCATTTTTTATAATTAGAATAATATGGTTCCAAATGATATAATGATTCTATAGTGCAACATGTTATTTCACTATGTTTTTACGTGAGTTAGGGCACCACACATCCAAATTAGCTCCTTTAATGACCCACAGGCCGTCAGGCTCGATAGGTTAACATGGCAAAACTCAAAAGCTTGCCAGGCCTCCCGTGCCTAGCTACGGGTTGCTAAGCCATGCTACTTTTTCAGGCGACTGCATCCTTAGCCACTATGCTACGCTACATGTTTCAGTTGCCATGATGAAGTAAATGATGACTTTTTCTCTCTCTCTCTCTCTCTCTCTCTCTCTCTTTCTCTCTCTCTCTCTTTCTCTTCTCTCTCAGACAGGTCTAGCTCCTGTCTAGGTCTTGATGGAGATGAAACAGATATCGAATCAGTGAGTTCAGTCACACACATACATACATATACTGATGTACACACACACACCACAGCCCCCCCTGAGTAGCCACAGTGCATATGGCTGTACATCTGCAGGTACATAATACACATCTACTAACACATCATACACATCTCACAACACATAATACACATCTAACAACACATAACACACATCTACTAACACATAATACACATCTACTAACACATAATACACATCTGCTAACACATAATACACATCTGCTATACACATCTACTAACACATAATATGCATCTACTAACAAATAATACACATTTAACAGCACAATACACATCTACTAACACATAATACACATCTAACAACACATAATACACATCTGCTATACACATCTACTAACACATAATATGCATCTAACAACACATAATACACATCTGCTATACACATCTACTAACACATAATACACATCTACTAACACATAACACATCTGCTAACACATAATACACATCTGCTATACACATCTACTAACACATAATATGCATCTACTAACAAATAATACATCTAACAACACATTATACACATCTAACAACACATAATACACATCTAACAACACATAATACACATCTACTAACACATAATACACATCTGCTAACACATAATACACATCTGCTATACACATCTACTAACACATAATATGCATCTAACAACACATTATACACATCTAACAACACATAATACACATCTAACAACACATAATACACATCTACTAACACATAATACACATTTAAAAACACATAATACACATCTGCTATACACATCCATCTAACAACACAATACACATCTACTAACACATAATACACATCTCACAACACATAATACACATCTAACAACACATAATACACATAATACACATCTACTAACACATAATAATAATAATAATAATAATACATTTTATTTGTTACATAGCGCCTTTCAAAGCACCCAAGGTCGCTTTACACACTAGACATTTACATTTACATTTAAGACAAAATGCCAGACGGAGCGGCGTAGTCGCCAGCGTTCCCGTGACATCAAGACAAACAAACAAATTTACAAAAGACGCACAAGACTAATCGCCAGCGTACCCGAGACACCTAACGGTAGACATACAAGACAGACAACAAACAAAAATTAACAAGTAATAAAATAAATAAATAAATAAATAAGAAATTAAAATAAAGAAAAGTCTGTGTTAACTTAACGTTAGTCCCCCTCAGTCCAATGGCAATGATATGGCGTAGCATAATACGTAATACGTAGTAATATAGCGTAATACACATCTAACAACACAATACACATCTACTAACACATAATACACATCTACTAACACATAATACACATTTAACAACACATCATACCAGGCTTGGAATTTCACCATTCTTAGGGCAAGGCCACTTGGCCTTCAGTTGGGCATATTTGGTGGGGGGCACAAAGGCCACATGTCAGGGCACCAAGGCCAAAGTTAACTATACAGTAGTAGGCTATAAAAATGATCAAAGTTGTATTTAGCCTATTCACTGCAGTAGACCTGCATCACTGTATGAAACATTACAAAAACATGAAACATGACATAGTACATATAACTGTAAATCATCTGATCATCTAATAAAAACAGATATCTAGGCTATATATAAAATTTATTTTTTATTTGGCCTGCTATGAAATCATGTATTGAACAATTTAAATGTAGCACAGCTCAGCTTTAAGAAACTCAAATAGCCTAGATGCATGCTTAGCATTTTGTGATCATTAAGGCTACTTTCACAAACTCTTAGTCAGCTGTCCTCTGATTTACCAATATCTAGGCGATATTTGTAACATTTATTTTGTATTTGGCCCGTTATGAAATCATGTGGAACAATTTAAACACATTGTAAAACTTAAAGCCCAAATTTGGAGACATCCATGCATGTCGAAATTTACTGCAAATTCAAAACTGGATTACTCTGGAACGGCTAACTGTACAGGGGACTGCTTTACACCTTTGTGTTCGGTAAGGTCTGCTGTTTATTCTGATATATGATATATGGTTTGTCATGTGTTAAAAGAAGGGTTCGTTAAGTATTCCATCGAGATGAATGGGTAGGGAGATCATGGACGCAAAACCTTCAGTAGAATGTATGATTAAATTGAATTATATTATTTACTTTTCTCACGAACCGTTCAACACAGCAATTATTGGCTAACGTCGTTTAAAAGCTGAGAAAAAGCTCTTTCATGTGATACTTGTGATGTCTGTGTGATGAATAGGCTACTTCGCGAGTAGTTCAACTGAGAAGAATGGGTGAATTTGGACGCACTTTCTTGCGCTGTCACTTTCTCCACTGCGTAAAAGACTACATTAATTTGCGCTGTGAATGCTAAGATTATTTTGACAGGCCACAGGCTAAATAAAAATCGTTATCAGTAGGACACAAAGCAGAATATTGAAAGAAGGGGGCACCAACATGGGCACCAAGGCCACCGTGGCCTGTAAACCTATGATTTTCAAAGGGGCTTCACGGCCAACGCAAGCACATTTAAAACAGAATCAGGTGCAGAGTGAGTGAGCAGGTACAGAGTGAATGGTAGCTCTGCTCTGTATCCATGGTAGCTCTGCTCTGTATCCATGGTAGCTCTGCTCTGTATCCATGGTAGCTCTGCTCTGTATCCATGGTAGAGCTCTGCTCTGTATCCATGTTAGCTCTGCTCTGTATCCATGGTAGCTCTGCTCTGTATCCATGGTAGCTCTGCTCTGTATCCATGGTAGCTCTGCTCTGTATCCATGGTAGAGCTCTGCTCTGTATCCATGTTAGCTCTGCTCTGTATCCATGTTAGCTCTGCTCTGTATCCATGGTAGCTTTGCTCTGTATCCATGGTAGCTCTGCTCTGTATCCATGGAAGCTCTGTATCTGTATCCATGGTAGCTCTGCTCTGTATCCATGGTAGCTCTGTATCTGTATCCATGGTAGCTCTGCTCTGTATCCATGGTAGCTCTGCTCTGTATCCATGGTAGCGCTGGTCTGATTACTGTTTGGTATTTTCCTCAGGATGAGGCATCAGAGAGTTTGCTTCCTGGCGCGTCATCTTTGAATGGAAGAGAACCCTCCTCCCCAGGTACCACCTAACAACCCCCCCCCCCCCCCCCACACGCACACACACACCTCCCCAGGTACCATCTAACAACCCCCCCCCCACACACACACACACACACACCTCCCCAGGTACCACCTAACACCCCCCCCCCACACACACACACACACACCACCCCAGGTACCAACTAACAACCCCTGACCTGAAATCGTCTCCCTACAGCTTTGCCACCAGAAGTCCCAGTGTCCACTCTGGCCCCATGTCCAGGATATGCCCCAAGCCCAGCAGATGCCCCTAGTCCAGCAGATGCCTCCAGCCCAGCAGATGGCCCCAGCCTGGTAGATGCCATCAGCCCAGCAAATACCCCCGGCCCAGCAGATGCCTCCAGCCCAGCAAATACCCCCGGCCCAGCAGATGCCCCCCTGGAGCATGTAGGGCGGGCAGAGGCGTTCTGGCGCTACTGCAGGGAGGCTGGCTGCTCGGAGGCCATCTTTAGCTGCATCTCCGCTGACCTGAACAACCTGGCCCAACGCATCCAGGAGCAGAGGGCCAGCGCAGAGGGTACACACACACACATACACACACTATACACACTATGCACACACACGATACACTATATAGTAGTTTTGGTGTATAGGTTGAGTAGTGTTGGTGTAGTGTTGGTGTTTAGGTTGAGTAGTGTTGGTGTTTAGGTTGAGTAGTGTTGGTGTAGTGTGGGTTTTTAGGTTGAGTAGTGTTGGTGTTTAGGTTGAGTAGTGTTTAGGTTGAGTAGTGTTTAGGTTGCGTAGTGTTGGTGTATACGTTATGTAGTAGGGGTGTGAATCTCTCATGTAAAAGACGATACGATTCACATCTAGATACATGGGCACGATTCGATACAAGAAAAGATACATGTTCATAAAAAACGATTCAGTACGATTCAATGCGATGCAATTCGATACAGTTGAAGAATGGAAAGCATTCTGAACGATTTTTTATCATTTGCTTAAGGTGCACATTAATTTTATATTATCAATTATCATGGTCATGTCAATTAGGCAAAAACAAATGTGTGAATATGATTATCTAAACTGAGGTTTGTATCATATACTGTATTGAAATGAAAAAAGAATAGTCTACATTTCAGTCAAACACAGCAACCAAATACAACATAAAAAAAAGACTTTATAGATTTTATAGAGTTATATCTGATTGTTTTCAAGGAGCTGTAGCTAGCTGTTGTTGAGGTGAGACAATACCGAAATAAAATAAAACAGGGGTGGTTCAGGATTTTGGACATAGGAGCTCATTTCCAAGTAAGCAAGTGTGATATTTATCAGTGGAGACCGTTTTCAACACGTTTCATCCAGTCCTTCTAATTTCAGAGTTCGCAGGTGCTAGGCTAGCGCAAGTCAACGGTATGTGCTAGCCTGCCACTAAAAACAGTCTTACCCACTCCAAAGTACACCCGAGGCAAATAAATTATAACGCCAGACTATCGATGTAAATGTCTGTTTTGATAGTGTTATTTCTAACGTTATTCTATCCTTGCATTTCAACGATCGCATTACATTTTGAGGGACTAGTTTCTTAGCAGCGGCGGAATTATACTTGCTCCGGTTAGTAGTACTGCGCCGAAAAGTAAACAGTAAAGCGCACTCCAATGGGGATGCCTAGTAGTAGCCTTGGTAATATCAGGCCGCCGCTGAGATGCAAAATGACTACTACCAACTTCAGGGACCAAAGTATAACTATTGCAACGCGATGCGAGGGTAGGTGTATTTCTCACACTATTCTACCAACACAGACATTTACATCGATTGTCTGGAATTTGCCTCGGGTGTACTTTGGAGTGGGTAAGACTGTCTTTAGTGGCAGGCTAGCACATACCGTTGACTTGCGCTAGCCTAGCACCTGCGAACTCTGCAATTAGAAGGACTGGATGAAACGTGTTGAAAACGCTCTCCACTGATAAATATCACACTTGCTTACTTGGAAATGAGGTCTTATGTCCAAAATCCTGAACCACCCCTTTAAGACAATCGTGGCCTTTTCTCATAGCCTACAAGAACAAAATAGGCCTACATATCAATGAACTGGGCCTATTTTGTTCCAAGTCTGAGTGAATATGAACAAACTAATAATAATTTGTGCATCGTTTTAGCAGCAAGGGCCAAATGATTCTTTAACCTTAAAGAAATCCCTTCATCAAACGTAAGGCTACTCTACAGACTATCGTTGCTGTTTAGGAATGCTATAGTAAGTGTTTAATTTCATGCTGGATTTTGAAAAGCTCCGCGCTAGAATCTTTGGTAAAAACTGTCAAACAAACGACCGAGTGCGAGGTGTCACGTGCTTAAGTTGCAGTAGATGTATGGGTAATGAAGTCCTTTGAAAACTTTGGGCAATGAATGTAGCCCAAAACGAACTGCATTACCCACAAATCCGTGCCACTTGTAGTTTCAAAACTGGAAGTGGGATGAACGCGCTGCTTGCAACGTAAATGAGAGTCTGAGCGAGCAGAAAAGGTTGTGAACCGATTCGTAACAAGTAAATCGATATAACGGCCAGTTCATTTCAGTTTTATTCCGATACGGGGCTTCACGTATCGATGTAGCCGTATCTTACACGTTAAAAACGGATACCGATACATATTGGTTAATCTTTACACCACTATTATGTAGTTATGTGTTATAGTTTTGGTAATGGTGCTGATTTAAACTGTGAGTAGTGTTGGTGTTTTGGTAGTGGTGTTGATTTAAACTGTGAGTAGTGTTGGTGTTTTGGTAGTGGTGCTGATTTAAACTGTGAGTAGTGTTGGTGTTTAGGTAGCAGCTAGTGGTGCTGATTTAAACTGTGAGTAGTGTTGGTGTTTTGGTTGAGTAGTGTTCAGGTTGAGTAGTGTTGGTGTTTAGGTTATGTAGTGTTGGTGTTTAGGTTGAGTAGTGTCTGTGTTTAGGTTGAGTAGTGTCGGTGTATAGTAGTGTTGGTGTTTTGGTAGTGGTGTTGATTTACATTTATTTATATTTACATTCACTGTTGTCCAAAGTCACTTACATATGTCAACTATATTACAAGGGACTACATTGTCCCCGGAGCAACTTGGGGCAAAGTGCCTTGCTCAAGGGCACAACGGTGGAAGCCAGGGATTGAATTCACAACCTTCAGGCTACTGCATGCTAGCCCAGTTCCTTAACCACTACACTACCACCACCCCGGATTTAAACTGGGAACAGTGTAGGTGTTTTGTGCAGCGTTGGTGTGTAGTTTGAGTAATGTTGATGTATAGTTTTGGTAGTGGTGTTGATTTAAACTGTGAGTAGTGTTGGTGTTTGGCTTAGGGGTGTTGATTTAAAGTGGTTTTACTAAATTGTGTGTGTTTTTCAGACTTTGTGGTCGGCCTGAGAGTGCTCCAGGCTTTTGGGCACTCAGAAGAGATCATAGCTCAGCTGGAGGAGGGTAAGAAATCCTTACAAGCATCTCATAACAAGCATCTCATAATGGGCACCTCATAACGACCATCTCATAACGACCATCTCATAACGACCATCTCATAACAAGCATCTCATAACAAGCATCTCATAACGACCATCTCATAACGACCATCTCATAACGAGCATCTCATAACGACCATCTCATAACAAGCATCTCATAACGAGACCCTCATAACGACCATCTCATAACAACCATCTCATAACGACCACCTCATAACTACCACCTCATAACAAGCATCTCATATCCCACACCTCATTAGAAGCATCAGTTACACTCAGACAAGCACAGTTACATTTAGACACACAGCTTTTGCGCCCACTTCAGGCGTATTTGTTTCGCAACGTGCGTGTAAAATCATTGCGAGGTATGTACAAACAGGCCGCAATGATGTAAAAGCGCAAACTGCCTGTCGCGGGAGCTGAAAGTGGCAGATTGCGTTTGTCATGTCATGCATATGCATTCATGGGAGGATCCAGGGGAAAGTGGGAGTTTAGCGTAAAAAGATGGGAGGGGAAGAGTAAAGAGCGTCTAATTATGTATTCCGCGGTATGTACAATATATGTGTACAATATGTACAAAGACTGCTCCTGAAAGTGCACGTCTATTCTGCGCCTAAATACTTCCGCCTTGTAAAAGCAGGTGTTAATCCAAATTGCAGTTCAATGTGTCAATAAGAGAACCTTTCAAAGACAACAGAATCGCTATTTAGAGCACCAGTTTTGTGGTGAAAGTATTTGTACTACCAAAAGCAACCTTAACTTTCGTTGGCCTTTCGAATGTCTTACTTTCACTTTCACAACTTAAACTTTCCTACTTGCTAGATTTGACCAATCTTCCATAGCCTACGTGCACAAGTAGTTTGAGTAGAACTACTGATCTTCATTATCTCCCTGCTTGTTTACATCTTATCATGTATGGTATTATTTCATGATGGCTAAACGTTTGATTCTTTTTAATGTTGTCATCAGTTAACTTCATTCAACTGCGCTTGTATGTAGGCGCTGCCATTCAGTTGTGGACGTTCGTAAATTGCGTTTATGGGGGGAGAAAGGCAGAGAAAGGCGCAGTTTACTAAGGATTGACCGATTGATAAATACGACGGAAACTTGGGACTGACAGCGTTCGCAATCTGCGGTGTGGCCATGACGCTGATAACGCTACGTTCGCAAATGTACGTACATCTGGCCCAGTTTGTGTCTAAATGTAACTGTGTGTCTAAATGTAACTATGTTTGTGTCTAAATGTAACTGTGTTTGTCTGAGTGTAACAGGGGTGTGATTCTTCCATTTTTAAACGGAATTCCGTTTTTTTTTCGACTTGAAAATGAGACCCACACAATTTGTATAGATCCGATAATTTTTTTTAGGGGGCGGGGGTCTGTCGGTCAGAAGTAGACTATATTTCTGTATAACACAGGCCATTGTTATAACAGGCCGCTGACAATGATGACGGGTTTTGTGCTTCACATCTTTCCGAATATCACGCCGCAAGTATTCCGTTTACTAGTGGATTTCATTGAAAGTGAAAGTAGACGGGACGGGTTGATCAGCTGCGTTCTGAATAATGCTTGATTCGAGTTCAGTGTGTGTGGCGAACTAGTTTCTCAGCAGAAGCCATGAAACGGTAAAGGTCAACAAATTGATTTAAAAAGACATCATGTATGAAGTTTTTTTTCTCGTTTTGGCTTTGCATCGGGTTCGCTGTCAGGATTTTCCGATAATGAATCTCGTAATGCTGATATTGAATTTTAATTTCTGCGCGTGTAAGCTGCGCTTGAAGTTAGCTGTGACAGACTAGCCTAACCTTACAGGTTTTCATAGTTTTAACCACAAAGCCTGTCTACCTTAGGCCTACTACATTGTTTAGTTAACACCTTGTCATTTCGCGTTTGTCCAGCCGTTCACCTCCGTGAACCTTGCGCCCCTTGTCTAAAACATATTTCAGGATGCCATCTCACCATGAGAAAACTAGTGTTGTAGCCGGTTAGCCTACACAATCCTGGCGCAGTAGCTTAAAACAGAGCCTAACATTTATTTTAGGAGGAGAGGTGTAGGACCTACAGTGTTACTTTGGGAGGAGAGGGAGCGATGTAATTTGATTCTCTTTGGAACTGAAATATTAACCTTCAAGTTGCAACCTCTTCAATCAGCATCAATATCAGTAGGCCTATCACATGATTCACTATTTTGTACGTAGGCCCAGAGGACTTTTAGGGGGTAGGCTATATATTATCATCAAGTAGGCCTATAGCAAATCATTTACTCAATGTTGGTTTAAGTTATAAACAAAACATGTTATAAATGGAAAAAATCCATGGTTCTGCGTCACTGTTGGCAAAATGATCATGATGGCCTATATATTTCAGCCATATTTGGTTTAGTCTTGTGTAGGCCTAGGCTACTTTGCTCTATGATAAATTAGTTTTCTTTAGGCCTTCTAGGCTGTATTGTAATATGCTGTAATGTTTGAAATATATGTATATCAATGTATCAATACGTCCCGTAAAAGTCATCAGATGTCATAATTTAAAGGGTTATTTTTCAAAATTTTCTTCCGGGGGGGCATGCCCCCAGACCCCCCTATTATTTTTTCTTTAAGGCCCTATATTAGTGCCACCCTTGCATAGGATTTGGGGGGGGGGGGGGGGTATATATATACAGTATATATATATACAAATATATATTGCTTCGTATATTTTCCTTTTTTTTTACCTTTGCCAATCACATCCCTGGTGTAACTGTGTGTGTCTGAGTGTAACTGTGTTTGTCTGAGTGTAAATGTGTTTGTCTGAGTGTAACTGTGTTTGTCTGAGTATAAATGTGTTTGTCTGAGTGTAATTGTAATTGTGTTTGTCTGAGTGTAACTGTGTTTGTCTGAGTGTAATTGTAATTGTGTTTGTCTGAGTGTAACTGTGTTTGTCTGAGTGTAAATGTGTTTGTCTGAGTGTAAATGTGTTTGTCTGAGTATAACTGTGTTTGTCTGAGTATAACTGTGTTTGTCTGAGTGTAAATGTGTTTGTCTGAGTATAACTGTGTTTATCTGAGGGTAATTGTTTAAATCTGTGTTTGTATTTAGACTTTAAGGTGAATCTGAGGGACCTGCAGCAGAGGAGAGAAGCACTGAAAGCAGCTAGACGCTCTCTGACCACAGACCAGCAGAGACCAGCAGTTACCACAGACCAGCAGAGACCACAGACCAGCAGAGACCAGAAGTGACCACAGACCAGCAGAGACCAGCAATGACCACAGACCAGCAGAGACCAGCAGTTACCACAGACCAGCAGAGACCACAGACCAGCAGAGACCAGAAGTGACCACAGACCAGCAGAGACCAGCAATGACCACAGACCAGCAGAGACCAGCAATGACCACAGACCAGCAGAGACCACAGACCAGCAGAGACCACAGACTAGCAGTTACCACAGACCAGCAGAGACCAGAAGTGAACACAGACCAGCAGAGACCAGCAATGACCACAGACCAGCAGAGACCAGCAATGACCACAGACCAGCTGTCTCCCACTCATCTAGAGGACTGGTCTAAGACTAGAGGACTGGTCTAGTCTCCCACTCATCTAGAGGACTGGTCTAGTCTCCCACTCACTCATCTAGAGGACTGGTCTAGTCTCTGGTCTAGTCTCCCACTCATCTAGAGGACTGGTCTAAGACTAGAGGACTGGTCTAGTCTCCCACTCATCTAGAGGACTGGTCTAGTCTCCCACTCACTCATCTAGAGGACTGGTCTAGTCTCCCACTCATCTAGAGGACTGGTCTAGTCTCCCACTCACTCATCTAGAGGACTGGTCTAGTCTCTGGTCTAGTCTCCCACTCATCTAGAGGACTAGTCTAAGACTAGAGGACTGGTCTAGTCTCCCACTCATCTAGAGGACTGGTCTAGTCTCCCACTCACTCATCTAGAGGACTGGTCTAGTCTCTGGTCTAGTCTCCCACTCATCTAGAGGACTGGTCTAAGACTAGAGGACTGGTCTAGTCTCCCACTCATCTAGAGGACTGGTCTAGTCTCCCACTCACTCATCTAGAGGACTGTTCTAGTCTCTGGTCTAGTCTCCCACTCATCTAGAGGACTGGTCTAAGACTGTCTCCCAAACTGTCTCCTTTAAGATTGTCTCCTAAACTGTGTCCTCTAAGACTGTTTCCCCAACTGTGTCTTCTAAAGCGGGGAATACTCCTCCCAACTTAAGCCCGATTTTTAAAGAGTGGAACATCCTTGACAATCTTGCAAAATCAAAGTGAGTCATCTGTAGCCGTGTTGTTCGGTTGCCGCTGATATCCTTATGTGTGTTTGCGTTCCATTCTATGGTCACCATGGTTGCAATCAGGGTTAACATATTTTTTACCGGCCAAAATTCAACAATGATTTTGAAAGTGGCTTATCAGAACGCTGCAGAAGTTCACCAGTTCCGCTGCAAGTTCCATTCAAATGAACGCGCTTTCCCAATGTTCGGATCGAACGAATTACGTTGCTCTATCTTGATTAGTAGGGCTCTAACGATACACCAACCTCAAATTTCGGTTTGTATCACGATTTTTGACCCACGGTTCGATACAAACCTCGATGTTTTATTTTTTTCTGGGTGGGGGGGCTAGACATTTTATTAAATAACATTTCAATAGCCTAGCTTGGAACTCCAGAGGATTAGAATATAATATATAGTATAATATATCTGTATTATTTTATATCCTTAGCCTGGGTGTCCCCATGCTGCCTTGCGCGCGATTTGATTCACGCTGTAAGGCAGCCTGGAAACCATGGAGCAAATTTTCGCCTGAGATAGGGAACGATCACAGAACAAGGGGGAAAGCAAAACGATGATGTGCTATGCACAAACGCATTCGATAGACATCCGTGGCACCCAATAAACGGATCTGGGCATTGTTTTCAAATACGAGAAAATTAACGTTTGGTAAGTGGTGGCGCTAGCCGCTAGCTATTTTTTGGGTGCCACGGATGTCTATCAAATGCGTTTGTCCATAGCTCATCATCGTTTTGCTTTCCCCCTTGTTCTGTGATAGTTCCCTATCTCAGGCGAAAATTTGCTCCATGGTTTCCAGGCTGCCTTACAGCTGAATCAAATCGCACGCAAGGCAGCATGGGTACACCCAGGCTATTATATCCTGATATAAAAAGAGAGAATACTGCATTTCTGATATTTATGACTGCACACTTTATGCAGATTAGCCCATAGCCTAGGCCTACTATTTCTATTACAACTCTACCTTTTTAATTCAGCTGTCTGGTTGAAGCCTGGAAATATTGTAAACAAAGTAGCATAGTTGGCTAACTTATCATAGTCTACTGGCTGGACTGTTCAGTTTCCCCATGTGTGTTTAAGTTTCAAGGTAATACTGTTCTCCTTGTGGCTGGCCCTTTTGGGAAACATTGGTATTGAGATGATCAGTCAACTTGAATGCAAGAGTTTTAAACAAATATGTGCAGCATGCTAATGATGCTAAGCGGATTTAATAGTAATTTAGCTAGTCGTCTTCTATGCCTCCTTGCTTTCACGATTGTGAATGTTTTGTTCATTGAGCAGGAGAGGGAGAGAGAGGGGGGCAAGGAGAGAGAGGGGGGCAAGGAGAGGGGGTTTACTTCTATACTGTTTGGTAAAGTTGCACACATAGTCTACAATGAAAGCAACGAGAGGTACGAAATTATAATGTGCATAAATGTGCACCTGCTGTTCCTACTCTACAAAAGCATCATCCAACCCACCCTGCTGTACTGCTCACACAATGCCAACCGCCACCAGCAAAAACAAACTCACTAAAATCACACATATTGCCTCCAAGATAATCAGTCTCCCCACACCCAGTTTATCAGACATGAATGACTCACACGTCTAGCACATACAATAGCAGGTGACACACACCATCCCCTAAACCAATTCTTCACCTCAGTTGCTGCAGAACAAGCTGTAATACTGTCACCACCACCTCAGTTGCTTGTAGTTTCTCACACGGGATGTGTCTGTGTTGGGGTCTTAATGTAATGTGCCTGTGTGCTGAATGGGGTAATGCTGGATGGATGAGATATATGTCACATAGGTGGATGGGATATATATGTTTTATATGTTTTTATACGCTGGGAGGATGAGATATATGTCACAGGGGCAGTGGCAGACATTACTTGAGTATATTTACTCAATTACTGTACTTAAGCAATTTTTTCATGTATCTGTACTTTACTTGAGTGCTTGAACTTTGTTAAACGTTTTACTTTTACTCCAATACATTTCTCGGCCAAATATCTTACTTTTTACTCCACTACATTTTGTGACAGCTGAAGTGCAGCTGAAGTTCCTTTTGAAAAAAAAAAAGACTGTCCAAATACATGTATACTTACTTATGTGTATTTTCTATGAAGCGAGCTAGGCTTTAAATAATGATGTTGCCTAACCTATGTTATAGTTTTATCCACCATTTACTGGACCTAACCTATGTTATAGTTTTATCCACCATTTACTGGACCTAACCTTTGTTATAGTCATATCCACTATTTACTGGACCTAACCTATGTTATAGTCATATCCACTATGTACTGGACCTAACCTATGTTATAGTTATAAACACTATGTACTGGACCTAACCTATGTTATAGTTATAAACACTATGTACTGGACCTAACCTATGTTATAGTTATATCCACTATGTGGACCTAACCTACTGTATGTTATAGTCATATCCACTATGTACTGGACCTTGTTGGCCCCTTTTCACACCTTTGGACGCCATCGAGCAAATGATGATGGACAGTAATGTACAATGATAGACAACATGAGACAATCTGACACTATCAAACACAAAAGGGAATGTCTTGATTTGATCCGAAAGTGTAAAGCATTCACCAAATACACCAAAAAGCGGTTACATTGTTTACTGTATCTAAGATAAGATATAAAATTAGTTTATTTTTAGTAGTACTGTATCTAAGATAAGATATAAAATTAGTTTATTTTTAGTTTCTACATACAACAATTCTTAGTTGATTTTGTTCTTGAATGAAGGAGAAAGGCTTACAGTTTTTTCTGAATGCTTAAACTCAACCGTGATTCTTATAGCACAATTTCTAAAACTATTAATACTTACAGCAAAACCACTTACTGAGTTTGCAAAACTAAAAGCACAATCACTGCTTTTGCACTCAGTTTGCAATTTTGTAACACACACTTTGCACAACTGTAGGCACAATCCACTGCACAGCACTCTTTGCGGAACTGTAAACACAACTCACTGCTTTACACTTAATTTCCAAATGATCAACACACTCGTAGCAAATCTGTACACATGTATGGCTATTATTTTCCCTATTTTGCCAACTCTCTGGCACTTTCTCTTGTGAAAACTGTTTTAGATAATTAGTTCACTTTGCAATCAGCCTAAGCACTATAAGTAAGCCACAGGTCATGTACAATGGGTACAATGGAGGGAGCAGGAGGAGTGAGAAAGGTAAGAATAAGGAGGCCGAAGAATATGACGTGGAGGTGAAGAAGTAAGAGGAGGAAGAGGAGGTGAAGAAGTAGGAGGAAGAGGACGTGGAGGTGAAGAAGGAGGAGGAAGAGGAGGAGGAAGAGGACGTGGAGGTGAAGAAGCGAGTGGGAGAGGATGACAAGGACAAAGTCAAAGTCTGCTTTATTGTCAATTTCTTCACATGCTCCAGACATACAAAGAGATTGAAATTACGTTTCTCACTATCCCACGGTGAAGACAAGACATATTTTACCAATTTAAGTACACAGACAAACATAACATTCAAGTAAACAAAAAATAAGTAAATAAGAGGGCACATACAATGAAGAAATAAGAGCAGCAAAATTTGGTTGAAATTGTGCAATTGTGCATACAGTAGACAGTCAATAAAATAGTGCAAAGTCAGGCCAATAAGAGGCTGAGGTAGTTCTGTTTGACCTAAGTAAGAAATAAAGTGGCATAGTGGTGCAAGTTATGTAAGAGCAGCAGAAGTGTTGTGTTTTCAGGACAACAACAACAAGTTGCAAAGTGTGCAAGTGGAGTAGTGCAAGGCGGCCATTGTGGGTCCAATGTCCAGGATGTTATGTAGCTGAGGGTGGAGGGGGGAGAGAGTTCAGCATCCTAACAGCCTGATGAAGCTGGTGGTGCGGGAGCGCAGGCTTCTGTACCTCTTCCCAGAAGGCAGTAGATCAAACAGATTGTGAGCGGGGTGACTTGCATCACTCACAATTTTGGTCGCCTTGCGGGTGAGGTGGGTGGTGTAAATGTCCTTCAGGGATGTGGTTAGAGAAAGAGGACAAGGAGGAGCAAGAGGAGGATGAGGAGGCGGAAGAGGAAGGGTAAGAAGAGTAAGAAATAGTCCTTTTACAGGCAAAAAAATCAGTCTACATGTCAGGCCTGGATACGGACATTCCAGAATATATTTTCCCCAGTACCTTGGACTAGAGGACATTGCTGACTAGAGGACGTGATGTAGACAACATTTTGAGAGATCCCTGTATGTTTACAGAACTATGACAAAAGTATGACCTCAAACTGACATAGCCTACCTTGTGCACAGAGAAAGCAAAAGCCAGATGTGTTTTTTATTCATACCATCAGTGTGTAGTTGGCACATTGTGTGCTTATTATATCACTTCAATATCTGACAAAAGGACCCTGAACAAACTGATCAACATCTTGGACAATGAATGCCACCCACTCTACAGCACTATTAAAAAGCAAAAGAGCTTGATCAGCTGGAGATTTCGCTCACTGACTTGCGCAACAGACAGACTGAGGAAGTCATTTGTCCCCAGGGCCATTGAACTGTTCAATGCATCACTAAAGGGAAGAGGAGAGATTGACTTCTCTGCTTAGTCTGTCTGCCTCTCCACCCTCTCCATGTTTGAGTACTGACTGCCCACTACTGCTTTACTACTGTTTTACTAATGTCCACAGCCTAATGTTTTTACTACCGCTTTCCTGCTACACTGTTTTTCATGTTTTTCATGCTATATTAGCACACATGATCAATGGCTTCTGCTACAATAATACTGAATGGCTGTAACCCTATTACCTCAACCTGTTTCTGCACTGACATAGTTTTTATAGTTTTTTTACATACATTTAATTTAATTTATATAGTATATTTAGTTTTGTTAGTTTTTCTGGGGTTCCAGGGGACTTGGAGTCAATAATACAACAGGTGGGCAGGGCTGCTAGAAATGCTGTTATTTAGGCTACAACAATGGTCAAAGTTTTAAGGTGGAGGGAGGTCAAGGAGGGAGGTCAAATCGACGTTAATTGTTGGTCAGATTGATCAGTTTCCGTCAGACGCCCAAAATTCAGCATCGATGGCATGAGTGCTGGTTGCATGGTCTCTCAAAGTAGAGCGTTGGATTCTATCTGGGTTATCATGGTAAAGATGAGCTAAAAGACTGTAGACTGACGGACATGTAGGCTACTAAACATCAAGTCCTAGTCATGCACAAGCCAACTATATAACCTATACGATAGGCTACTGAAAGGCATTAAAGATAATTAGTTCATGTAGCTATACTGTTCCAAAATGTACCAGCAATGTAGGTAGGTAGTATAGCCGACAGGAATAAAATATTTCCAGCAACAGCCCTGTTTATTTCGTGTTGTTTCAGTTGTCCTACAGTGATTGCTTAATTACATGTCTAGACAATCTAAGTAATTTAACTCTTTACACATAGGCTTCAGTAATTTTTTGGTGCTGCTGTCAATTGAGCATTGTATAGTTTAAATGTAGCCTATTGAATAATTTGAAATGATACTTTGAATTCAAGCAGAAACTCTTCTTTAATAATTGCTTGTATAGCCTACTTGAATATGGAGATCATGTGCTCCATGGCTCTGATCAGTCAGAGTGAGAGCCAATGAGGCCTACATCACTTTCAGTGCTCCATGACAGTTGAACATATATGCATATTTACGGGTAATGCAAAGATTTTGTATTTAATTAGGTGCGCCCGACCGATTTGAGGGCCGCTTGGGCCAAATATGCCAGGGCCTATTTTTGGTCCCAGTCCGCCCCTGGAACCCACCCCAGTTTACCAAGTCATTCAGGACAAAACAGCTAACCGGAGATGTTGGCATGTGGCTGCAGACTTGCTAAATGGCTACAGGGCCAGTCTAATCAGTCCATCTACTGGACTCTTCACCTCACAAGAAGCATGCACTGGTTTCACTCAACAACTAGTGGATTCTGTGTAGGACCATTGTCAGTATATCTTTGATCTGTCATACATCATTGCCAACCTTGCTGTTTTTTCAGCTTACTGTAAACCCTGCCAAGGAGATATTACTTCTCATTTGTGATGTGTTTGGTGATGTGGATTTTACTCTGCAGTCTGATTCGGGTGGGGATTTCACTGAGCCAGATCTATATTACTGTAATTACTTTGACGAAGCGGATGATGATGATGACGATGATGATGCAATTAGGAGCCATGTCAGTAGCTCTGAGTCTGAGCAGTGAATTGATTATTCCCATGCAGGGAGGGACACATGTTTTTATTTGTACATATGGTTTTAAATGTGATTTTTTGTTTTGCCAATTATCCAAGCTTGCCTGTAAATAATAAACTTGCTATTTAATATTTGCAGAAAACATGTTTGTAGTGACTTTCTCAGAATGAACCAAAAGTAAAAGGTCTTTATTAGGAGTTGTGTGACAACAGCCATATTAAATATGAACGGAGAAGTACTTACATTTCTGTTTGTAAGAGCAAATAGTGCACAGAAAACAATAAATACTTACACTATGTACATTCTCTTTCCACAAATACTTACACTATATACATTCTCTTTCCACAAATAACGGAATATTTACACTATATACATTCTCTTTCCACAAATAAATAAATATTTACACTATATACATTCTCTTTTCACAAATACTTACACTATATACATTCTCTTTCCACAAATAACGGAATATTTACACTATATACATTCTCTTTCCACAAATAAATAAATATTTACACTATATACATTCTCTTTCCACAAATAAATAAATATTTACACTATGTACATTCTCTTTCCACAAATACTTACACTATATACATTCTCTTTCCACAAATAACGGAATATTTACACTATATACATTCTCTTTCCACAAATAAATAAATATTTACACTATATACATTCTCTTTCCACAAATAAATACATATTTACACTATGTACATTCTCTTTCCACAAATACTTACACTATATACATTCTCTTTCCACAAATAACGGAATATTTACACTATATACATTCTCTTTCCACAAATAAATAAATATTTACACTATGTACATTCTCTTTCCACAAATACTTACACTATATACATTCTCTTTCCACAAATAACGGAATATTTACACTATATACATTCTCTTTCCACAAATAACATATTTACACTATGTACATTCTCTTTCCACAAATAACAACATATTTACACTATAAACATTCTCTTTCCACAAATGACATTTGCCCAAGCAGGCCCATGCCAGAGGTTTAGAAAGGTACCTATGAAAGTGGCAAGTGAATTATTATAGTGCTACAGCCCTCCATTCTCTCAACTCTGCACGCATCCACTGACATAAGCCCTCGTAATGTCAGAGAATGTTACGATTGAAGTCAGGAAGTGCAGAAAAGTGCCTTCCTGGTTGGAATTTGAAGACTTCAGTCTTCCTGAAAACTTCCAGCAAAGTATTCACATCTTTCTCAACATGGGCTGCACGGTTGGTGCCACTAGGCTGCGATATCTGCAACTCTCTGTCAACTGTGTCCATGAGGGTCTTTAAAACACCCAACCATCTGCTGACCCTGTCTGCTGTGCCTTCTGTTAGATTTGTGCCCTTATTCCTCAGAAAGGATTTGAGAAAGTTATTGAGATGCTCAAGGTGCAGATCGAGAGGTATATTTTTGCCTTTGCCACCCTTGCCATTAAAAAATCTGTTCCAAGTTCCATCATGTGCAACCTGAGGGGACATGGTGGCATTGACTTGCACTGTTAGCAGAAATGTGCTGTAGGCATACTTAGTGTGCATACTTAGTGTGCCCATATGCTGCATGCATACTTAGTGTGCATACTTAGTGTGCCCATATGCAGTAGGCATACTTAGTGTGCATACTTAGTGTGCCCATATGCTGTATGCATACTTAGTGTGCATACTTAGTGTGCCCATATGCTGTAGGCATACTTAGTGTGCATACTTAGTGTGCCCATATGCTGTAGGCACTTAATGTGCCCATATGCTGTAGGCATACTTAGTGTGCCCATATGCTTTGAACATTAGAAGTGCTGTAGGCATACTTAGTGTGCATACTTAGTGTGCCCATATGCTGTAGGCATACTTAGTGTGCATACTTAGTGTGCCCATATGCTGTAGGCATACTTAGTGTGCATACTTAGTGTGCCCATATGCTGTAGGCATACTTAGTGCGCATACTTAGTGTGCCAATATGCTGTAGGCATACTTAGTGTGCATACTTAGTATGCCCATATGCTGTATGCATACTTAGTGTGCATACTTAGTGTGCCCATATGCTGTAGGCATACTTAGTGTAAGCAAACGCTCCCCATCTCCCTTTTTCACAAACGCTCCCCATCTCCCTTTTTCACAGTGTCCAGCATGTTCCAGAGCCAAAAGCCAAAGCACAGTCTGGCCTCTATGCTGCAGCAGCAGGTGGCACCGATGCAGTGACAAGATGGTGGACTTTCTGCTCATGGTTCTCTGGGCTTTTCTTGTTCACGTAGACTCTGGTACAACCAGGCGGACGACAAGGCAGCTTCTCCTTTCCTGTGTGTTCTGCTCTTGCTGCACCACTCACTGCAGCTGACCGCTGTAGGGTGTCCGTCGAGGTCATGAACCTGTCTACCGCCACTGTGTCATGGAGCCAGGTTCTGTTCTCCGCTTCAGTCCCCTGCAGAACATGAAGCCAGGTTCTGTTCTCCGCTTCAGTCCCCTGCAGAACATGGTTCGGAATCACCCCCTCTGTAGTGGCAGGAAGAGATGGTTGAGAATAGAAATTATAAATTTGAAGACATACTTTTAAATCAGTATCTCAAAGACAATCATTTTATTCTATAAGGTCATTGTAACAGATACAAACCTGTAACATCATCCATATGGAAATGTTCTATGGCTGCTGCCAGGAAAAGAGCCGTTGTATCTGTCTGCACAAACTGTTTGTAGGCGTTGTATGCTGTGTGGGGACCTTTTTTTGCATTGCTGCACCTGTTAATCAGAAAGTTAATCAGAAAAAATTCATTGTTGTTTGAGTCATATTTTCTTCAGTCACAATTGGGTGACTTGTGTGATTCATGCAAAGTCATGTTTGGACCTTTAAATTCTCTCACCTCTTGGCAGCTATTTGATTTGATTTGATTTGATTTATTTGGAATAAAGACATATCCAAGGGATAGAAAAAAACCTGACAAAGTGCAAGCACTTATTTCCATCATGGTCCCTGATGTTACAAGACTGGACATATATCCACATAAAACAAAACAATTAAGCATCATAAAAATGAACTATGAGAGGCTGAACATATAAAAGAATCAACCTTAACCCTACCTTTCTGTATTAACGTGCATACATAAACAACACCGATGTGCATACATAGATAAAACCAAACATTCTCCATGAGCCAGGATTTTACCTTTTTCTTGAAACGATGATAATTGTCTATGCTTTATTCCAGTTTAGCAACAATAATCTGGGGTCAGCAGGGGACAGTATTAGGTCTGGGGTCAGCAGGGGACAGTATTAGGTCTGGGGTCAGCAGGGGTCTGGGTTCAGCAGGGGGCAGTATTAGGTCTGGGGTCAGCAGGGGTCTGGGTTCAGCAGGGGGCAGTATTAGGTCTGGGGTCAGCAGGGGTCTGGGTTCAGCAGGGGACAGTATTAGGTCTGGGTTCAGCAGGGGACAGTATTAGGTCTGGGTTCAGCAGGGGACAGTATTAGGTCTGGGGTCAGCAGGGGTCTGGGTTCAGCAGGGGGCAGTATTAGGTCTGGGGTCAGCAGGGGTCTGGGTTCAGCAGGGGGCAGTATTAGGTCTGGGGTCAGCAGGGGTCTGGGTTCAGCAGGGGACAGTATTAGGTCTGGGGTCAGCAGGGGTCTGGGTTCAGCAGGGGATAGTATTAGGTCTGGGGTCAGCAGGGGTCTGGGTTCAGCAGGGGACAGTATTAGGTCTGGGTTCAGCAGGGGACAGTATTAGGTCTGGGTTCAGCAGGGGTCTGGGGTCAGCGTGGGACAGTAATAGGTCTGGGTTCAGCAGGGGTCTGGGTTCAGCAGGGGACAGTATTAGGTCTGGGGTCAGCAGGGGACAGTATTAGGTCTAGGGTCGGTCTGACTCAGATCACCTCAGATCTGGTTCTGGCACAAGAGCTGATCAAATTTTACTCCAGATTTGATGCTGAGTGTGTTCCACTAATTCACGGATTGGGATAAATGCAGAGACCAAATTTCCCTCACAGGATCAAGAGTATACTTACCTATACTTATACTAAACAAATTTTACTCCAGATTTGATGTGCATTTCTTTAAATATGAAATAATGACGCTGAAAAACAACACTGGAACCAAAACAACAAGCTTCTCCTCTTTTCGATGTACAGTACATGCTGTTGTTAAAACTTTTAAAGAAGAGCAAGTGCTGGTCCTGATCATATCAGTAGTCGAACACTCTCCAGCTGTGCTCAACAACCCCTATTTTTAACTATATTTTTAACTTATCCTTGTCTCAGCAGCAGTGTTGGAAAAGTAACTAGTTACTTCAGAAAGTAACTAATGCATTACTTTCAAGTACATTTTTAAATGCTCAAATGTGACCCCACCTCCACCCTTCTTTAAAGGGACACCAGGCAACGTTTTTGTGTTAATTACTCATCTTAGTAAGTCGGTATATGGTTAAATGACTCGTTACAGGTCGAATGAAGACTCTCTCGCCCGCCCCTACTGCCTGTAGGAAGAATATCCCGCTTGCAATTTCAGTCTATGGTACCCGCCGACCGAAGCAGGATCAGTTTACAGCACAGAGGCAGGCTAACGAAACGCTAGAGATTGTTGCAAACGTGTGTATAATGGCAGAGCCCTTGACGGAAGACGCAAAGAAAAGGAAAAGAGCTTTAGACCGAGCGAGGGGGGGTTTCGTAGAGAAAAAGCATCAGGCTTGCCTGGTGTCCCTATAACAGAACTTAAAATACATGCATGTTCAATATAAATCTGAATATTATAATGTAATGGACACTTAATACAATACATTATTAACAGAAACAATGTACACAAATCTAAACTATTTTAATGTTGCTGTGGGACAGTGAGACTAGCCTCCAATCAAATGCCATGTATGTACAGTACCCTCCAGATTTATTGGCACCTCTGCTAAAGTTGACTAAAATGAGGAATATAAAATCATCTTTTGGAAATTCATCTTAGAGGTTGGTATAGTTTTATTTCAGTTAGCCTATTAGCTGGTGTGATGCTCATTGAACTCAATGCCAATCAAACCAGCTAATAGGCTAACTGAATAAACAGTCTCTAGGTATGGTGAAGGGTATGTGATGATGTGGGGCTATTTTAATTCCAAAGGCCAAGGGAACCTTATCAGGATGCATAGTATCCTGGATCCATGAAATAACTGGCCTTTAAAAATATGAATCTGCCTGCCTCTATTGGAATTTAACATTGGGGTGCCAATACTCATGACCCCTGTATTTTAAGGAAGAACATTTATTTATTTATGATACATTATTCATTCACAAAGAAAATGGGTGTCCTTAAAGGTTGGATATTTCTTAATTTTTTTACTTAAGGCATTAAGATCAATTTCCAAAAGATGATTCCTCTTTTTAGTCAACTTTAGCAGAGGTGCCAATAATTCTGGAGGGTACTGTAGATATTCTGTTTATTGGGCGTCTATATAGTTCGATAACATCTACAGACACGGTAGGGCTACCCCTCCTCTGACCCTCTCCCTCTGACAGGGAAGCTACACCAGGCGCGTAACTGAAGCGTTCCGTTCGTGACGCGTAAAATCCATTTGAGATGAATGCACTGCAAAAAATGAAATCTAACCAAGTGTTATTAATCTTATATTAAGATTAAAAAATCTATTTGGTATTGTTTTTAGTATGAAAAGACTTACCTAGCGCCCTCTCAAAAGAACATTTTGACTTAATTTAAGAAGATTTTGACTTATTTTAAGGAGTCTTATCAAGACAAATTTGCTCAACGCACTGGCAGCCAAATTTGCTTGTTTTTAGGACACATTTGCTTAACACACTGGCAGCCAAATTTGCTTGTTTTCAGGATGAGATGTCTTAAAATAAGTCAAACTTTTTTTAAATTAAGTCAAATGTTTTCACAAGGAAGCGCTAGGTAAGTCTCTTTATACTGAAAACAATACCAACTAGTTTTTTTTATCTTAATATAAGATTAATAACACTTGGTGAGATTTTGTTAGATAAGCAGTTTTTGCAGTGTGGTCTATTTTTTTTTGAACGTACGCACCGCTATCACGTCTAAATGGCAGCAAATCCTCCACTACATGCCTGGCTACCAGTTTGTTCAGTTCGGTCTGAGTTGTGTGTCCGACTATGCGTGCTTTCGAACACCCGTCCAACTCTACCTTTGACTGGCTTACCATGAGATTGTACTTGACCTCAGCCAATCGTCAGCATTTATAGGCTTGTCTCGTGCACTGCCTGCTAACCAAGGAAAAAGTATTTGCCTCTCTGCTCAGTGTCTGATGAAAAAAACTGCTTCAATTATAGTAACGCGCCAGATTTTTTGGCAGTAACAGTAACGGCGTTACTAAAATGGGAGGGTCATGTTGTTTCATAAGCTTATGATAGTAATGACTCCCGCTCATATTTTTTCGAAAGATAGGTCCCATGGAGCAGAAGTAGAAGAGCGTGACTTCAGCTTTCTATAGGGGGGGCTTTAAAGCACTACTGCTTAGTTATAAATCACTAAATGGAGCAGGCCTAAATACCTAAATCAGATATGCTTCAGTAGTACACACATTCTAGACCTCTGAGGAACATTACATGCTTTGATCTGCTATGCAGTTCAGCTCTAGAATCAACTTTTGGATGACATCAAAAAGGCCCCAACTGTTGCCAGTTTTAAATCTAGCCAGCTTCATGATCCCCTGAGGAACATCACCTGCTTCATGATCCCCTGAGGAACATCACCAGCTTCATGATCCCCTGAGGAACTGTACCAGCTTCATGATCCCCCTGAGGAACTGTACCAGTACCATGATCCCCTGTGTTTGCTCAGGTGCAGCTCACCAACAGGAGCAGGCAGTGCAATAGGACACTTTGAACTCTAAAGCCTCTCTCTGAGGAACACTCTGCTTGATCCTAGGATTCTAACAGTACCTCTCTCTGAGGAACCACTAGCTTCATGATCCTCCTTAAGTAACTTCATCTAAACCCGCAACCTGCTTATCAGATCCCATATCATCCTAACCTGACTCTCGCCAGATGAATTTCGTTCCGCCTAGCTCCACTCATCCATCTGGGATCGCTCCATTGGAGAGGTGTTTCAGAAGGCTGCATATGATTGGATAAGCCACTTGTCCATCATCTTTATTGACGTGCTACTTCAACCACTCACATCGAAGCCAACCCGTGATGCTGATGACGGTTGCTTCCTTGATGCGAGCCGCAAAACAGTCTTACAGTCACTTCTACGCTACGTCACATCTATGAAACTCCCGCCCTGCGTCCTGATTGGCTCTACCATAAAATCTGGTGCCGAAATCACTCCCAATGGAAGCGATCCCAGATGGATGTGAGTGGAGCTAGGCAGAACAAAATTCATCTGGCGAGAGTCAGGTTAATATCATCCAATCTTTTGAAGAAACTGTTGTGATATTATATGTGTTATTCTTTTTCTTATTAGTTGTTACTCTGAGATTATTCTCCCATGACAGCATATATCTGTTAGGGCTAACACAGTGAACTAGCACTTGTGCAGTTTACAGCTGACCAAAACACAATGAGCAATAACTCATGCTACCTCAACCGCCACCCCCAGGAAATAATAACCTCTTTTAAGGGCTAACTGGCTAGTGCTAATATAACCTCTTTTAGGGGCTAACTGGCTAGTGCTAATATAACCTCTTTTAGGGGCTAACTGGCTAGTGCTAATATAACCCCCACCCCCAGGATATAAAAGACTCTTTTAGGGGCTAACTGGCTAGTGCTAATATAACCCCCACCCCCAGGAAATAATAACCTCTTTTAGGGGCTAACTGGCTAGTGCTAATATAACCTCTTTTAGGGGCTAACTGGCTAGTGCTTACATAACCCCCACCCCCAGGAAATAATAGGCTCTTTCATTATGAGTGATTTACAGTTTATTTCAGATTAGAACAAAAACAAACTGACTCAGAATCAAATAACACTTCATGTGATAATTCTACATATGTCTCTACGGTATTAGAAATATATAATATAGAAACTGAGAACTGTCAAAAAATAGAGGTATATAACTTGTACTAATCTCAAGTAGTCCCCAGTTTAATCGGTGGAGTGCTCTGCCTGCCCCAGGTTACTATTTCAACCAGCGGAGGACCTTCCCCGCTACCATAGAGCCTATCCCTGCGACCCGCCCCAAGCCAGGCATGAAGGCGGCTGCCATCCCCCCCCCGGTCTCCAGAAGGTCGGCTGCGGTGTCCAGCCAGGAGGAGCCCTTCTCCTTCTCCCTCTGCTGCTCCCGCTCCTGCTGCTCCTGCTTCAGCTTGTCCACCTCCTCCTGCATCAGCCGAGCGCGCTCCTTAAAGCCCTCCTCCAAAGACTCCTGCTGCTCCTGGAACACACATACACACACACACACACACACACACCATTTGAAATACACACCACACAAAGGGAGCCATCTCCTGCACACACTCAAGATATATGGCACTTCTGTAACACCTATACTTTAAAAACACACACACACACACACAACACACACACACACACACACACACACACACTGCTACGCGCTCCAGCTCCTCTTTGGCTTTCTGCCTCTGCTCCTCCATCTGCTCCTCCACCTCCTCCTCCATCTTACCTTCAGTTTAGTGGAGACCACACGCTCTGCTCCTCCATCTTACCTTTAGTTTAGCGGAGACTGCACGCTCTCCTCCATCTTACCTTCAGTTTAGCGGAGACCACAAGCTCCATCTCCTCCTCCATCTTACCGGAGACTGCACGCTCCATCTCCTCCATCTTACCTTCAGTTTAGCGGAGACTGCACGCTCTCCTCCATCTCCTCCTCCATCTCCTCCTCCATCTTACCTTCAGTTTAGCGGAGACTGCACGCTCCAGCTCCTCTTTGGCCCTCTGCCGCTGCTCCTCCATCTTGGCCTCCATCTGGCGCAGGTTCTCCTGGTTGCTCCTCTGCTGGTCCTGGATGGCCTGCTCTTGGATGCGGTTGTAGTCCTCCAGCAGCCTCTGCTGCTGCTCCGCCTCTTCTCGCTTCATCTTCTCCGCTGCAGAGGAAAGACAGAGGATCAGCCAAGTCAATCAATCAATCAATCAATCAATCAATATTTGTTTAAATTAAGATCTGTAATACTAGGTGCTTAACAGGAGAATACTAACCATGAATGATGCTAAAAGCCTATACGTGTTTAGAAATGACTGAACTAACTAAAATAAAAAGGGAAAATAAAATATTAAAATAAAATTCTAAACAGTGTGATGAAGTGTACTACACTGAAGTGTACTAATGTGTGGTGTAGTCTACTATACTGAACTGTAGTAATGTGTGATGTAGTGTAGTGTACTATACTGAAGTGTAGTAATGTGTGATGTAGTGTACTATACTGAAGTGTAGTAATGTGTGATGTAAGGTGTGATGTAGTGTACTATACTGAAGTGTACTAATGTGTGGTGTAGTGTACTATACTGAAGTGTACTAATGTGTGGTGTAGTGTACTATACTGAAGTGTAGTAATGTGTGATGTAGTGTAGTGTACTATACTGAAGTGTAGTAATGTGTGATGTAGTGTACTATACTGAAGTGTAGTAATGTGTGATGATGTAGTGTACTATACTAAAGTGTAGTAATGTGTGATGTAGTGTACTATACTGAAGTGTACTAATGTGTGATGTAAGGTGTGATGTAGTGTACTATACTGAAGTGTACTAATGTGTGATGTTGTAGTGTATGAACTATACTGAAGTGTACTAATGTGTGATGTAGTGTACTATACTGAAGTGTAGTAATGTGTGATGTAGTGTAGTGTACTATACTGAAGTGTACTAATGTGTGATGTAGTCTACTATACTGAAGTGTAGTAATGTGTGATGATGTAGTGTACTACTGAAGTGTAGTAATGTGTATGATGATGTAGTGTACTATACTGAAGTGTACTAATGTGTGATGTAATGTGTGATGTAGTCTACTATACTGAAGTGTAGTAATGTGTGATGATGTAGTGTACTACTGAAGTGTAGTAATGTGTATGATGATGTAGTGTACTATACTGAAGTGTAGTAATGTGTGATGTAGTGTACTATACTGAAGTGTAGTAATGTGTGATGTAGTGTACTATACTGAAGTGTAGTAATGTGTATGATGATGTAGTGTACTACTGAAGTGTAGTAATGTGTATGATGATGTAGTGTACTATACTGAAGTGTAGTAATGTGTGATGTAGTGTACTATACTGAAGTGTAGTAAGTGTACTATACTGAAGTGTAGTAATGTGTGATGTAGTGTACTATACTGAAGTGTAGTAATGTGTATGATGATGTAGTGTACTACTGAAGTGTAGTAATGTGTATGATGATGTAGTGTACTATACTGAAGTGTAGTAATGTGTGATGTAGTGTACTATACTGAAGTGTAGTAATGTGTGATGTAGTGTACTATACTGAAGTGTAGTAATGTGTATGATGATGTAGTGTACTACTGAAGTGTAGTAATGTGTATGATGATGTAGTGTACTATACTGAAGTGTAGTAATGTGTGATGATGTAGTGTACTATACTGAAGTGTAGTAATGTGTGATGTAGTGTACTATACTGAAGTGTAGTAATGTGTATGATGATGTAGTGTACTACTGAAGTGTAGTAATGTGTATGATGATGTAGTGTACTATACTGAAGTGTACTAATGTGTGATGTAATGTGTGATGTAGTCTACTATACTGAAGTGTAGTAATGTGTGATGATGTAGTGTACTACTGAAGTGTAGTAATGTGTATGATGATGTAGTGTACTATACTGAAGTGTAGTAATTTGTGGTTTAGTATGCTATACAGAAGTGTAATAATGTACCTTCCATCCTCTGCTGGGCTTCAGTAAGGGAGCGGTCAGCCGCCAGGATGTTCTCCCCAACGGCACTTTTCTCCTTTAGATAGTCCGTCAGGACCTCCTCTCTCTGGCAGAACACACATGCAAGATGAGCCTACCATCTCTTCCAAAATCACAGCCACACAGATAGTACACACAGGACACTTTACCTCTACGTCACCCCTCTAGAACTAAGAACACTTCAACGTCACCCCTCTAGAACTGAGAACACTTCACCTCTACGTCACCCATCTAGAACTGAGAACACTTGACCTCTACGTCACCCCTCTAGAACTGAGAACACTTCTACATCACCCCTCTAGAACTGAGAACACTTCAACGTCACCCTTCTAGAACTGAGAACACTTCACCTCTACGTCACCCTTCTAGAACTGAGAACACTTCTACGTCACCCCTCTAGAACTGAGAACACTTCTACGTCACCCCCTCTAGAACTGAGAACACTTCAACGTCACCCTTCTAGAACTGAGAACACTTCACCTCTACGTCACCTTTCTAGAACTGAGAACACTTCAACGTCACCCCTCTAGAACTGAGAACACTTCAACATTACCCTTCTAGAACTGAGAACACTTCAACGTCACCCCTCTAGAACTGAGAACACTTCACCTCTACGTCACCTTTCTAGAACTGAGAACACTTCTACCTCACCCCTCTAGAACTGAGAACACTTCTACGTCACCCCTCTAGAACTGAGAACACTTCAACGTCACCCCTCTAGAACTGAGAACACTTCACTTCTACGTCACCCCTCTAGAACTGAGTACACTTCAACATCACCCCTCTAGAACTGAGCACACTTCTACATCACCCCTCTAGAACTGAGAACACTTGACCTCTACATCCCCCTTATAGAACTGAAAATACTTCTACATCACCCTTCTAAAACTGAGAACACTGCCAACTAGGGCTGGGCGATATGAGATACTAGATTCTGCCTCTGCTCCTCCATCTGCTCCTCCACCTCCTCCTCCATCTTACCTTCAGTTTAGTGGAGACCACACGCTCTGCTCCTCCATCTTACCTTTAGTTTAGCGGAGACTGCACGCTCTCCTCCATCTTACCTTCAGTTTAGCGGAGACCACAAGCTCCATCTCCTCCTCCATCTTACCGGAGACTGCACGCTCCATCTCCTCCATCTTACCTTCAGTTTAGCGGAGACTGCACGCTCTCCTCCATCTCCTCCTCCATCTCCTCCTCCATCTTACCTTCAGTTTAGCGGAGACTGCACGCTCCAGCTCCTCTTTGGCCCTCTGCCGCTGCTCCTCCATCTTGGCCTCCATCTGGCGCAGGTTCTCCTGGTTGCTCCTCTGCTGGTCCTGGATGGCCTGCTCTTGGATGCGGTTGTAGTCCTCCAGCAGCCTCTGCTGCTGCTCCGCCTCTTCTCGCTTCATCTTCTCCGCTGCAGAGGAAAGACAGAGGATCAGCCAAGTCAATCAATCAATCAATCAATCAATCAATATTTGTTTAAATTAAGATCTGTAATACTAGGTGCTTAACAGGAGAATACTAACCATGAATGATGCTAAAAGCCTATACGTGTTTAGAAATGACTGAACTAACTAAAATAAAAAGGGAAAATAAAATATTAAAATAAAATTCTAAACAGTGTGATGAAGTGTACTACACTGAAGTGTACTAATGTGTGGTGTAGTCTACTATACTGAACTGTAGTAATGTGTGATGTAGTGTAGTGTACTATACTGAAGTGTAGTAATGTGTGATGTAGTGTACTATACTGAAGTGTAGTAATGTGTGATGTAAGGTGTGATGTAGTGTACTATACTGAAGTGTACTAATGTGTGGTGTAGTGTACTATACTGAAGTGTACTAATGTGTGGTGTAGTGTACTATACTGAAGTGTAGTAATGTGTGATGTAGTGTAGTGTACTATACTGAAGTGTAGTAATGTGTGATGTAGTGTACTATACTGAAGTGTAGTAATGTGTGATGATGTAGTGTACTATACTAAAGTGTAGTAATGTGTGATGTAGTGTACTATACTGAAGTGTACTAATGTGTGATGTAAGGTGTGATGTAGTGTACTATACTGAAGTGTACTAATGTGTGATGTTGTAGTGTATGAACTATACTGAAGTGTACTAATGTGTGATGTAGTGTACTATACTGAAGTGTAGTAATGTGTGATGTAGTGTAGTGTACTATACTGAAGTGTACTAATGTGTGATGTAGTCTACTATACTGAAGTGTAGTAATGTGTGATGATGTAGTGTACTACTGAAGTGTAGTAATGTGTATGATGATGTAGTGTACTATACTGAAGTGTACTAATGTGTGATGTAATGTGTGATGTAGTCTACTATACTGAAGTGTAGTAATGTGTGATGATGTAGTGTACTACTGAAGTGTAGTAATGTGTATGATGATGTAGTGTACTATACTGAAGTGTAGTAATGTGTGATGTAGTGTACTATACTGAAGTGTAGTAATGTGTGATGTAGTGTACTATACTGAAGTGTAGTAATGTGTATGATGATGTAGTGTACTACTGAAGTGTAGTAATGTGTATGATGATGTAGTGTACTATACTGAAGTGTAGTAATGTGTGATGTAGTGTACTATACTGAAGTGTAGTAAGTGTACTATACTGAAGTGTAGTAATGTGTGATGTAGTGTACTATACTGAAGTGTAGTAATGTGTATGATGATGTAGTGTACTACTGAAGTGTAGTAATGTGTATGATGATGTAGTGTACTATACTGAAGTGTAGTAATGTGTGATGTAGTGTACTATACTGAAGTGTAGTAATGTGTGATGTAGTGTACTATACTGAAGTGTAGTAATGTGTATGATGATGTAGTGTACTACTGAAGTGTAGTAATGTGTATGATGATGTAGTGTACTATACTGAAGTGTAGTAATGTGTGATGATGTAGTGTACTATACTGAAGTGTAGTAATGTGTGATGTAGTGTACTATACTGAAGTGTAGTAATGTGTATGATGATGTAGTGTACTACTGAAGTGTAGTAATGTGTATGATGATGTAGTGTACTATACTGAAGTGTACTAATGTGTGATGTAATGTGTGATGTAGTCTACTATACTGAAGTGTAGTAATGTGTGATGATGTAGTGTACTACTGAAGTGTAGTAATGTGTATGATGATGTAGTGTACTATACTGAAGTGTAGTAATTTGTGGTTTAGTATGCTATACAGAAGTGTAATAATGTACCTTCCATCCTCTGCTGGGCTTCAGTAAGGGAGCGGTCAGCCGCCAGGATGTTCTCCCCAACGGCACTTTTCTCCTTTAGATAGTCCGTCAGGACCTCCTCTCTCTGGCAGAACACACATGCAAGATGAGCCTACCATCTCTTCCAAAATCACAGCCACACAGATAGTACACACAGGACACTTTACCTCTACGTCACCCCTCTAGAACTAAGAACACTTCAACGTCACCCCTCTAGAACTGAGAACACTTCACCTCTACGTCACCCATCTAGAACTGAGAACACTTGACCTCTACGTCACCCCTCTAGAACTGAGAACACTTCTACATCACCCCTCTAGAACTGAGAACACTTCAACGTCACCCTTCTAGAACTGAGAACACTTCACCTCTACGTCACCCTTCTAGAACTGAGAACACTTCTACGTCACCCCTCTAGAACTGAGAACACTTCTACGTCACCCCCTCTAGAACTGAGAACACTTCAACGTCACCCTTCTAGAACTGAGAACACTTCACCTCTACGTCACCTTTCTAGAACTGAGAACACTTCAACGTCACCCCTCTAGAACTGAGAACACTTCAACATTACCCTTCTAGAACTGAGAACACTTCAACGTCACCCCTCTAGAACTGAGAACACTTCACCTCTACGTCACCTTTCTAGAACTGAGAACACTTCTACCTCACCCCTCTAGAACTGAGAACACTTCTACGTCACCCCTCTAGAACTGAGAACACTTCAACGTCACCCCTCTAGAACTGAGAACACTTCACTTCTACGTCACCCCTCTAGAACTGAGTACACTTCAACATCACCCCTCTAGAACTGAGCACACTTCTACATCACCCCTCTAGAACTGAGAACACTTGACCTCTACATCCCCCTTATAGAACTGAAAATACTTCTACATCACCCTTCTAAAACTGAGAACACTGCCAACTAGGGCTGGGCGATATGGCTGAAAACTGTATCACGATATAAGTATTTCATATCAGTCGTTATCGATAATTATTGATTTTTTTTTTTTAAATCTATTTCAGATAAGGACCAGAAGGGAGAAAAAAAGTTCAATTTAAACACTTATTTTAAACTTAACCAATTCCTCTGATTTTAATCACCTCAGTTATCAATCAAAGCAAACAGGGGGAAAAATAGCAATACAATGATGAAAAACACTCAAATAAATAAATGTGCACATAAGTCTGAATGAAAAGCAGCACTGGTTGAAGCCTGGAAATATTGTAAACAAAGTACCTTAATTTGCTAGTTTATCATAGTCTACTGGTTAGACTGTTCAGTTTCCCCATACTTTTTCTCCTTGGGACAGGCCCGTTTGAGTCTTGGAAAATACTTTTCCATTTGCATCGGGATTGAGATGATTAGAATTTAGCAGTCAATTTGAATGCAACAGTTTTGAAAAAATTCGTGCAGCGTACTAATGATGCTAACCGGATTTAATAGCAATTTAGCAGTCGTCTTGCACGATTGTGAATGTTTGGATTACATGTGCATGAGGAGGGATGCGCCTGTTGAGAGGGAGAGAGAGAGAGAGAGCGCGCAAGGGGCAAGGACTCATTGAGAGTCTGTGTTGAGGTAGGCCTACTTCTATCGCCTAGGCTACTCTGGTCGAGTTGCACATACCTACAATGCAAGATATATTTAGCCTATTTATTTATGGACAACGTAAGGCGGGAGGTGTGTGTTGCTTTTAATTATCGAATGTTCTATCGAACGTATTTTTTATTGATATCGATTACATGTCTATTGCGATATATATCGCTATCGTTTTATCGCCCAGCCCTACTGCCAACCCCCTTAACTTCTTTCATCTGCTCCGAAAGAAACATTAAACATCTATCCATCACTTAACCTGATAAGACACACCTCACACACACAAACCTCTCGGTAATACTTGATAATAACTACGCACAAGTCACCATTTATTAAGCCTTTGTTACGTATTAGTTAATGGTTTGTTCATCATTCGTAATATATTGTTCATACATAATTTATCATCAGTAAAGCATTTGTTCACACAGTTATAAATGGTTTGTTCATAGTAAATAAGCCTATCCAAAAGATATGTTTGTAAGTACATGATTTATACTCAATAAATAATGAAACAACCACTTATAATGAAACAGCTTCCCCAGTATAAACCAGCTGCAAACTATTACAAAATGCTTTGTTCGTCATTTGTAAAGCATTGTTCCTATGTTAATTCTCACAAATAAAGTATTTGTAGAAACAGTTATAAATGTTCTTTTCATAGTAAATAAGCCTATATCTAAAATATGTTTATAAATTATTGTAAATACTTAATAAATGATGCAATAATATTTTCTTGATGAAGTAATATTTCCATTATTTAACAGTTGTTACATACACATGCACTAATGATTAGTTACATATTTTATAAACCATTTTCTAATACTATAATTCATGATTAACTCAGAGTTACAAATGGTTTGTTAATGATATTTTGTGAGCTCATTTAAAGTGAGGACGTTTTTGCCTTGCAACGCATTTACAAATAAGTTATGAAGTGACTATGCAAATATGTCTGTTCTGACACCCCTAACACACACACAAATGGCAACACACACACACACACACACACACCCTCTGGCCTCACCAGTAGTCCAGTGCCCTCCGCTGCCCTGTAGAGTTGTGTGGCCTTCTCCAGGTGTGAGCGGTAGGTGCCGTGCCCCCCCGGCCTCATGTACGACCCCCCCACCACGCCCTCGTCCAGGCCAGCAAACACACGGGACAGGACGCCTCGACACACACGCCTGGACTCCTGCACGTTACGCCGACACCACTCCTCATACCGCTCCTGCACGCTCCTCTGAAGAGAAACACACACAGACCAGAATAAAGACTCAGGTACCAATGTCATACCAAGCTGACACGTTCAGGCACCAAACTAAAGGGCAATTCCATGGAAAATTATGTTTTTTGTAACATCCATAACGCCAATAAAATGTGATGGTATGGTATGATGAATGATTACATGAAATTTGAGCATTTGCTATTTTTGGCTGAAGGATGTACATGAGAAAAAATGCACAAAAAATTAATGTTATCATTCACATCATACAAATGCCAAGGCATTTCACTGGCGTTATGGATGTGGCAAAAAGTCAATTTTTTTGTGGAATTGCCATAAAGGTCCAGGATGTGTGTATGGTGTATGGTGAGTGTGTGTAAGGTATGTGTGTGTGTGTGTGTGTGTGTATGAGTGTGGTGTGTTGTACCATGAGCTCGAGCTGGTACTTGTGTTCCTGGTCGTTGAAGGATCCGCTAACGAAGATGCTGACGGCCTGTTTCTCTGCATCAGCGTGAATCTTAGACAGCGCCTCCTGTGTCTCGGTGGGTAAGCGCACCCAGCGCTCCATCTCTCTCTGGTAGAACTCCAGCGCCTCTGTCACGGCCCGCCCGTTCTGGATCAGCGCCAGCGACTCCACAGCGCTGTCCAGACAGGGCACCTGCCCACTGCGGATCGCCTCCACATACGTCTCTGCCAGGCTGCCCAGCACTGCAGGACACACGATCATTATATACCAGCTAACGCTAACTAGCATAAATGCCCATTAGCACTAATGCCCATTATATACCAGCTAAAGCTAACTAGCACACATGCCTATTTTATACCAGATAATGCTAACTAGCACACATGCCAATTATACCAGCTAATGCTAACTAGCACACATGCCAATTATACCATCTAATGCTTACTAGCACAAATGCCTATTTTATACCATATAATGCTAACTAGCACAAATTCCATTTATATACCAGCTAATGCTAACTAGCACAAATTTCATTTATGCGTTGGTTTAATACTATTAATAGTATGGTATTAGCATTTGGACCTAAGTGATAGGCTATTAATACTACAAGTAGGGCACGGTGCTGGGGTATTAACACTGGTGCTGGGGCATTAACACTGGGGCATTAGCATTGGGACATTAATGCTGATGCTACCCACTCCTGCCGGTGACACCCAGGCCTCCTCTCATGGTTTTGGGTTTGGCGCTGCTGAAGATGTGGCTGCAGAACTGCTTGGCCGCCTCCACAAAGTCGCTGTCCAGGTCTTTATCCGTCAGCTCCTCCATGCGCCGCATATTCTTGGTGCTGGCCGGACGCTCGAACACGAAGCAGCGCCGCTCAGCAAAGAAATCCCTCAGGCCCTGACGCACCTGGTTGTGTCTCAAGATCTCAGCAGAGTGGCCTATTAACACAACACAACAAAATCTCTAAGCCACTAGTGTGTGTGTGTGTGTGTATGTCACCTGGTTTGAGCTTGTGTGAGTATGTATGTATGTATGTATATTTGTGTGTGTGTGTGTGTGTGTGTCTCACCTGGTTTGAGCTTCAGGGCGTTCTCGAGGTACTGGTCAGCAGTGATGGGTTTGCCTTTCAGGATCAGCTCCAGAGTGAAGTCTCTGACCGTCCACACAAAGGACGGGAACACACGCATCAGCTCCGTGGTCTGGTCATAACCGCTGGACTTAACCTTGATGTGCTCTGTCAGTTCCGTCACGTACCTGTAGGGGGAGCTGTTCAGGAGAATGGGACTTCTATCTCATGCTATGCTGCACCTCAGTTCATCAAAGACTGGACATGTATTTAATAATGGGTTCTTTATGTCCTTTAAGCAGATTCAAGAGAAATTCAATATCCCAAATCAGTGCCTTTTCGAATACATACAGTTACGGGAAGCGGTTAAGAAATATGTAAACATCAACAGCATCAACAACCTCAATTCTCTTTTATACAACAAACTGTGCTACATAAAGCCAAAGAAAAAACTTTCGCAAATGTACAACTTGTTAACATCTAACGAAGAAGCTGTGTCAATCCCCATACATAAATGGTCCAAGGACATAAAGAATCTACCTAGAGAACTGAACTGGCAAAAAATATGTAACACATTCTCTATGTCTTGTAATTCTAAAGTTCAGCTGATCCAATATAAAGTCCTACATAGAGCCCATATAACTACGAAGCAACTCTACCAGATGGGCTTTAGTCAAAATAGTAAATGTCTACACTGTCCAGATTCTATTGATGATTATTTCCATGCTCTCTGAGACTGTATATGCATCAACTCCTTTTGGACAGAAGTGATCAAAATACTATCTGAAATACTGAACTATGACATCCCCTTATGCCCCATTATTGTACTCCTTGGTGACTTGTCTAACTTAGATGTCAATAAGACAGTTAAGCCTTTTATCTTGATTGCTTTTACTATTGCAAAAAAAACTATTTTATTAAATTGGAAAAATAGAATAAAAATCTCTATAAATCAATGGCTCAATCTTTTAACTAATCACTCAAATCTAGAAAAACTTACTGCATCTTTGAAAAACGAACATGACATCTTATGAAGACTCATGGTCCCCCTTTTTGCAGTATTTGCAACGCTGATTCCTCAGCCGATGAATGTTGTTACTATTATGTCTGCTCCTTGTAATGATTGTGTACGTGTTGCTGCTCAATACAGCTAGTTAAGCTCAGGTAGCTCTGTGAACAGGTGAACTTTGTCATGTCTATGTCTATGTGTATGTTAATTGTTGTCACTGTGTACTTTGTGTGTCGTTTAAATAAAAAAATAAAAATAAAAAAAGACTGGACTTTTCTCACTCCAACCACAGACTGTTCACCCCACTCCCCTCAGGGAGGCGTTACAGGTCTCTCCGCACCCAAACCAGCAGGTTCAGAGGAAGCTTCTTTCCTGCGGCTGGCACCCTACTGAACTCTAGCTCTGTGTTAAAACAAGGCAGATATGACGAGGTATTGCAACAATGTTTACAGAGATACACTGTAAGGTTGGCTGCAAAGATTATGCAGACTGTTACGATTGACTGACTCTCGCGCAGACACACACATTATCGAAATCATACATATTAAGATTCCTGGTAGAATTCTCAATGTTTTTGGCCTCTATGTGTATAGTTACATAGTCTGTCTGTTCTTGGTCTTGGATTTTGTGAAATAAATTTCTAAATAAATGCGACTTACAGTCCGGTGCGACTTATATATGTTTTTTCCCTCTTCATGAGGCATTTTTTGACTGTTTTACTGTTAACGTAGTATTTTTCAAACCTGCAGTTAATCGGGTAATCAGTACCTTTCTCCACCGCTACCGCAATTTGCGAACGTTAACAACTGAACGATATACTTCAATCACAAGCGCAGTTGTATGAAGTTAACTATTTGTGTTGCCGAACAGAGCACCAATACAAAACAGAGTTGATATGGCAAGCCAATTTAACGTGACAAACTGAAGTAGGCCTAGCTTATTCTCGCAGTTCATAAGCAGCCATTTTCCAAGTGGCGCAGTACCTGCCATAATTCAGCTGCCAATACAAAAGTATACTCGTCATTGGCACTTAGCGGGTGCTAATTTCGAGCGTTATTCTTTCTGTAATTAATTAATCAAAATGAATCAATTCATTCAATTAATCATTGCTCTTCTCTAAAATTGAAGCCTACTGTAGCCTAGATATATCATATTTTGCTCTTCTCTAAAATTAAAGCCCACTGTAGCCTAGATATATAGTATTTTGCTCTTCTCTAAAATTAAAGCCTACTGTAGCCTAGATATATAGTATTTTTTCTTCTCTAAAATATAAGCCTACTGTAGCCTTCAGTAGATATATAGTATTTTGTTCTTCTCTAAAATGGAAAAAATACTTTTTTCCCTTTTTTCATCAAAATTCGCTGGTTTACTTTACCAAAAGTGCACGGTAGCAACTAGGGACAGCAACTAACGTTTAATTTCAAAGTAGTGTTGTCACGATACCAAAATTAATGTTTCGATACCGATACCAAGTCAAGAATTGCGATTTGGATACTTCTTCGAAACTTTTAAAAAAATATATTTGATTTGGGGGCCCCACCACCTTGACATCATCATCAGTAATATTGAATATACTGTAGTGTGATCATTCACACCAGTGGCCATCCCAGATTCTGCTTGACTCTCTTCACACAAACACACATGGAAAATTATGGCTTATGTCATATTTCATATATTCTGCATAATTACTAGTAAATATATTTAGCAATTTGAAAACTATTCTAAAACTATAACTATTTTTAAACTATTACACTTAGGCATATCTTTAATGTGGTGTGTAGGTCTAATTGAGTGCACATTGGTGATGTGTAGGTGTAATTGAGTGCCTGTTACTTTAAGAGATACGTGAGAGTAATTGACCTTGTCTCACGGTTTTAGTCTAGTGAATAAAAGTTGCGCATAGAGCATAAGGATATGTGGATGCAATTAATTATGTTTTGTATGTCATTAGATAAAATAAATGTTCAAAAAATGTACAAGTCGAAGAAAATCTTTCTGGGATCATAGAAGAGATAAGTGTCTTGCAATGTTCATTAATGATTTTAGCGAGCAATAATTGTCAAACGTGACCTGAGCTAGCGGGATAGTTAGCAAGGATCTCTCTTCAGATGTAAATGTTTGCCATGGTTGCTTAGCCTATTTCTAAATTACATTGAATCCAAATAGTAGGCCTAAATGACCAAAATCCCACAGCCTAGGTAGGTTAGCAACACAAACTTGAGAGATGCAAGTGAGCAAATCAACTTGATATTAGCCTATTATTATGTGTTACCATAGCATCACTTGAACTAGCAGCCATGTCTCGCTGTTTATAGCACGACAGCTGCGCTTACGTGTGTGTGAGGAGAAAAGACGCACAGCCACAGGTTAGGGGAGGAGGCGCTAGAAGCATGCCTTGTGCACATGCATGTTACTTCAAAAGAACACGGTCATTCGATAGTAGTATCGATACTAATAAAATTAGGCATCGTGACATTTTTAATTTCAGGGTATTGCGATACTTTTGTAGTATCGGTGCACCGTGCAACACTATTTCAAAGTCGATTAATTTCTTGTTATTTTTTGTTTGATCTATAAACCAAGACTATGTCCTCAAATGCCTTGTTTTGTCCACACATCAAAGATATTTAGTTTCCTCTACGGAGGAAGTAAAGACGTGACACAAGACATGACACAAACCGATTAACCAATTACTAAAATAGTTGGCGATTCATTTAATAGATAATTTAATCTCTCTCTCTCTCTCTCTCTCTCTCTCTCTGTCTGTGTGAGTGAAAGGATACTGCAGTTTCTCCAGGGCAGTGTTGTCGATGGTGCCCATACTGTTGTAGACCAGAGAGCTGCTGAGTAGAACAGCCAGA
>NW_027468718.1:1015408-1032765 GCF_046254945.1 Alosa pseudoharengus | reverse complement strand
CACACATAGTAGAGATGTAGACGCTCTATACACACATAGTAGAGACGCTCTATACACACATAGTAGAGTAGACGCTCTATACACACATAGTAGAGACGCTCTATACACACATAGTAGAGACGCTCTATACACACATAGTAGAGATGTAGACGCTCTATACACACATAGTAGAGACGCTCTATACACACATAGTAGAGATGTAGACGCTCTATACACACATAGTAGAGACGCTCTATACACACATAGTAGAGATGTAGACGCTCTATACACACATAGTAGAGACGCTCTATACACACATAGTAGAGACGCTCTATACACACATAGTAGAGATGTAGACGCTCTATACACACATAGTAGAGACGCTCTATACACACATAGTAGAGACGCTCTATACACACATAGTAGAGATGTAGACGCTCTATACACACATAGTAGAGACGCTCTATACACACATAGTAGAGAAGACGCTCTATACACACATAGTAGAGACGCTCTATACACACATAGTAGAGACGCTCTATACACACATAGTAGAGATGTAGACGCTCTATACACACATAGTAGAGAGACGCTCTATACACACATAGTAGAGATGTAGACGCTCTATACACACATAGTAGAGACGCTCTATACACACATAGTAGAGATGTATACACACATAGTAGAGATGTAGATGCTCTATACACACATAGTAGAGATGTAGACGCTCTATACACACATAGTAGAGACGCTCTATACACACATAGTAGAGATGTAGACGCTCTATACACACATAGTAGAGATGTAGACGCTCTATACACACATAGTAGAGATGTAGACGCTCTATACACACATAGTAGAGACGCTCTATACACACATAGTAGAGATGTAGACGCTCTATACACACATAGTAGAGACGCTCTATACACACATAGTAGAGATGTAGACGCTCTATACACACATAGTAGAGACGCTCTATACACACATAGTAGAGATGTAGACGCTCTATACACACATAGTAGAGACGCTCTATACACACATAGTAGAGATGTAGACGCTCTATACACACATAGTAGAGATGTAGACGCTCTATACACACATAGTAGAGACGCTCTATACACACATAGTAGAGATGTAGACGCTCTATACACACATAGTAGAGACGCTCTATACACACATAGTAGAGACGCTCTATACACACATAGTAGAGACGCTCTATACACACATAGTAGAGATGTAGACGCTCTATACACACATAGTAGAGATGTAGACGCTCTATACACACATAGTAGAGACGCTCTATACACACATAGTAGAGATGTAGACGCTCTATACACACATAGTAGAGACGCTCTATACACACATATTAGAGATGTAGACGCTCTATACACACATAGTAGAGACGCTCTATACACACATAGTAGAGACGCTCTATACACACATAGTAGAGATGTAGACGCTCTATACACACATAGTAGAGACGCTCTATACACACATAGTAGAGACGCTCTATACACACATAGTAGAGATGTAGACGCTCTATACACACATAGTAGAGACGCTCTATACACACATATTAGAGATGAAGACGCTCTATACACACATAGTAGAGACGCTCTATACACACATAGTAGAGACGCTCTATACACACATAGTAGAGATGTAGATGCTCTATACACACATAGTAGAGATGTAGACGCTCTATACACACATAGTAGAGATGTAGACGCTCTATACACACATAGTAGAGACGCTCTATACACACATAGTAGAGATGTATACACACATAGTAGAGATGTAGATGCTCTATACACACATAGTAGAGATGTAGACGCTCTATACACACATAGTAGAGATGTAGACGCTCTATACACACATAGTAGAGACGCTCTATACACACATAGTAGAGATGTAGACGCTCTATACACACATAGTAGAGATGTAGACGCTCTATACACACATAGTAGAGACGCTCTATACACACATAGTAGAGATGTAGACGCTCTATACACACATAGTAGAGACGCTCTATACACACATAGTAGAGACGCTCTATACACACATAGTAGAGACGCTCTATACACACATAGTAGAGATGTAGACGCTCTATACACACATAGTAGAGATGTAGACGCTCTATACACACATAGTAGAGACGCTCTATACACACATAGTAGAGATGTAGACGCTCTATACACACATAGTAGAGACGCTCTATACACACATATTAGAGATGTAGACGCTCTATACACACATAGTAGAGACGCTCTATACACACATAGTAGAGACGCTCTATACACACATAGTAGAGATGTAGACGCTCTATACACACATAGTAGAGACGCTCTATACACACATAGTAGAGACGCTCTATACACACATAGTAGAGATGTAGACGCTCTATACACACATAGTAGAGACGCTCTATACACACATATTAGAGATGAAGACGCTCTATACACACATAGTAGAGACGCTCTATACACACATAGTAGAGACGCTCTATACACACATAGTAGAGATGTAGATGCTCTATACACACATAGTAGAGATGTAGACGCTCTATACACACATAGTAGAGATGTAGACGCTCTATACACACATAGTAGAGACGCTCTATACACACATAGTAGAGATGTATACACACATAGTAGAGATGTAGATGCTCTATACACACATAGTAGAGATGTAGACGCTCTATACACACATAGTAGAGATGTAGACGCTCTATACACACATAGTAGAGACGCTCTATACACACATAGTAGAGACGCTCTATACACACATAGTAGAGATGTAGACGCTCTATACACACATAGTAGAGACGCTCTATACACACATATTAGAGATGTAGACGCTCTATACACACATAGTAGAGACGCTCTATACACACATAGTAGAGACGCTCTATACACACATAGTAGAGATGTAGATGCTCTATACACACATAGTAGAGATGTAGACGCTCTATACACACATAGTAGAGATGTAGACGCTCTATACACACATAGTAGAGACGCTCTATACACACATATTAGAGATGTAGACGCTCTATACACACATAGTAGAGACGCTCTATACACACATAGTAGAGACGCTCTATACACACATAGTAGAGATGTAGATGCTCTATACACACATAGTAGAGATGTAGACGCTCTATACACACATAGTAGAGATGTAGACGCTCTATACACACATAGTAGAGACGCTCTATACACACATAGTAGAGATGTATACACACATAGTAGAGATGTAGATGCTCTATACACACATAGTAGAGATGTAGACGCTCTATACACACATAGTAGAGACGCTGTATACACACATAGTAGAGATGTAGATGCTCTATACACACATAGTAGAGATGTAGACGCTCTATACACACATAGTAGAGATGTAGACGCTCTATACACACATAGTACAGACGCTATATACACACATAGTAGAGATGTAGACGCTCTATACACACATAGTAGAGACGCTCTATACACACATAGTAGAGATGTAAACGCTCTATACACACATAGTAGAGACGCTCTATACACACATAGTAGAGATGTAGACGCTCTATACACACATAGTAGAGACGCTCTATACACACATAGTAGAGATGTAGACGCTCTATACACACATAGTAGAGATGTAGACGCTCTATACACACATAGTAGAGACGCTCTATACACACATAGTAGAGATGTAGACGCTCTATACACACATAGTAGAGACGCTCTATACACACATAGTAGAGACGCTCTATACACACATAGTAGAGACGCTCTATACACACATAGTAGAGACGCTCTATACACACATAGTAGAGATGTAGACGCTCTATACACACATAGTAGAGATGTAGACGCTCTATACACACATAGTAGAGACGCTCTATACACACATAGTAGAGATGTAGACGCTCTATACACACATAGTAGAGACGCTCTATACACACATATTAGAGATGTAGACGCTCTATACACACATAGTAGAGACGCTCTATACACACATAGTAGAGACGCTCTATACACACATAGTAGAGATGTAGACGCTCTATACACACATAGTAGAGACGCTCTATACACACATAGTAGAGACGCTCTATACACACATAGTAGAGATGTAGACGCTCTATACACACATAGTAGAGACGCTCTATACACACATATTAGAGATGTAGACGCTCTATACACACATAGTAGAGACGCTCTATACACACATAGTAGAGACGCTCTATACACACATAGTAGAGATGTAGATGCTCTATACACACATAGTAGAGATGTAGACGCTCTATACACACATAGTAGAGATGTAGACGCTCTATACACACATAGTAGAGACGCTCTATACACACATAGTAGAGATGTATACACACATAGTAGAGATGTAGATGCTCTATACACACATAGTAGAGATGTAGACGCTCTATACACACATAGTAGAGACGCTGTATACACACATAGTAGAGATGTAGATGCTCTATACACACATAGTAGAGATGTAGACGCTCTATACACACATAGTAGAGATGTAGACGCTCTATACACACATAGTACAGACGCTATATACACACATAGTAGAGATGTAGACGCTCTATACACACATAGTAGAGACGCTCTATACACACATAGTAGAGATGTAAACGCTCTATACACACATAGTAGAGACGCTCTATACACACATAGTAGAGATGTAGACGCTCTATACACACATAGTAGAGATGTAGACGCTCTATACACACATAGTAGAGACGCTCTATACACACATAGTAGAGATGTAGACGCTCTATACACACATAGTAGAGATGTAGACGCTCTATACACACATAGTAGAGACGCTCTATACACACATAGTAGAGATGTAGACGCTCTATACACACATAGTAGAGACGCTCTATACACACATAGTAGAGACGCTCTATACACACATAGTAGAGACGCTCTATACACACATAGTAGAGACGCTCTATACACACATAGTAGAGATGTAGACGCTCTATACACACATAGTAGAGATGTAGACGCTCTATACACACATAGTAGAGACGCTCTATACACACATAGTAGAGATGTAGACGCTCTATACACACATAGTAGAGACGCTCTATACACACATATTAGAGATGTAGACGCTCTATACACACATAGTAGAGACGCTCTATACACACATAGTAGAGATGCTCTATACAAACATAGTAGAGACGCTCTATACACACATAGTAGAGACGCTCTATACACACATAGTAGAGACGCTCTATACACACATAGTAGAGATGTAGACGCTCTATACACACATAGTAGAGACGCTCTATACACACATAGTAGAGACGCTCTATACACACATAGTAGAGATGTAGACGCTCTATACACACATAGTAGAGACGCTCTATACACACATAGTAGAGATGTAGACGCTCTATACACACATAGTAGAGATGTAGACGCTCTATACACACATAGTAGAGATGCTCTATACACACATAGTAGAGATGTAGACACTCTATACACACATAGTAGAGATGTAGACGCTCTATACACACATAGTAGAGACGCTCTATACACACATAGTAGAGATGTAGACGCTCTATACACACATAGTAGAGATGTAGACGCTCTATACACACATAGTAGAGACGCTCTATACACACATAGTAGAGATGTAGACGCTCTATACACACATAGTAGAGACGCTCTATACACACATAGTAGAGATGTAGATGCTCTATACACACATAGTAGAGATGCTCTATACACACATAGTAGAGACGCTCTATACACACATAGTAGAGATGCTCTATACACACATAGTAGAGATGCTCTATACACACATAGTAGAGATGCTCTATACACACATAGCAGAGATGTAGACGCTCTATACACACATAGTAGAGACGCTCTATACACACATAGTAGAGATGTAGACGCTCTATACACACATAGTAGAGATGTAGACGCTCTATACACACATAGTAGAGATGTAGACGCTCTATACACACATAGTAGAGACGCTCTATACACACATAGTAGAGATGTAGATGCTCTATACACACATAGTAGAGATGTAGACGCTCTATACACACATAGTAGAGATGTAGACGCTCTATACACACATAGTAGAGACGCTCTATACACACATAGTAGAGATGTAGACGCTCTATACACACATAGTAGAGATGTAGACGCTCTATACACACATAGTAGAGACGCTCTATACACACATAGTAGAGATGTAGACGCTCTATACACACATAGTAGAGACGCTCTATACACACATAGTAGAGATGCTCTATACACACATAGTAGAGACGCTCTATACACACATAGTAGAGATGTAGACGCTCTATACACACATAGTAGAGACGCTCTATACACACATAGTAGAGATGTAGACGCTCTATACACACATAGTAGAGACGCTCTATACACACATAGTAGAGATGTATATGCTCTATACACACATATTAGAGATGTAGACACTCTATATACACATAGTAGAGATGTAGACGCTCTATACACACATAGTACAGACGCTCTATACACACATAGTAGAGATGTAGACGCTCTATACACACATAGTAGAGACGCTCTATACACACATAGTAGAGATGTAGACGCTCTATACACACATAGTAGAGACGCTCTATACACACATAGTAGAGACGCTCTATACACACATAGTAGAGACGCTTTATACACACATAGTAGAGACGCTCTATACACACATAGTAGAGATGCTCTATACACACATAGTAGAGACGCTCTATACACACATAGTAGAGATGTAGACGCTCTATACACACATAGTAGAGATGTAGACGCTCTATACACACATAGTAGAGACGCTCTATACACACATAGTAGAGATGTAGACGCTCTATACACACATAGTAGAGACGCTCTATACACACATATTAGAGATGTAGACGCTCTATACACACATAGTAGAGACGCTCTATACACACATAGTAGAGACGCTCTATACACACATAGTAGAGATGTAGACGCTCTATACACACATAGTAGAGACGCTCTATACACACATAGTAGAGACGCTCTATACACACATAGTAGAGATGTAGACGCTCTATACACACATAGTAGAGACGCTCTATACACACATAGTAGAGACGCTCTATACACACATAGTAGAGACGCTCTATACACACATAGTAGAGATGTAGACGCTCTATACACACATAGTAGAGATGCTCTATACACACATAGTAGAGATGTAGACGCTCTATACACACATAGTAGAGATGTAGATGCTCTATACACACATAGTAGAGACGCTCTATACACACATAGTAGAGATGTAGACGCTCTATACACACATAGTAGAGATGTAGACGCTCTATACACACATAGTAGAGACGCTCTATACACACATAGTAGAGACGCTCTATACACACATAGTAGAGACGCTCTATACACACATAGTAGAGATGTAGACGCTCTATATACACATAGTAGAGACGCTCTATACACACATAGTAGAGATGCTCTATACACACATAGTAGAGATGTAGACGCTCTATACACACATAGTAGAGACGCTCTATACACACATAGTAGAGATGTAGACGCTCTATACACACATAGTAGAGACGCTCTATACACACATAGTAGAGACGCTCTATACACACATAGTAGAGATGCTCTATACACACATAGTAGAGATGTAGACGCTCTATACACACATAGTAGAGATGTAGACGCTCTATACACACATAGTAGAGATGCTCTATACACACATAGTAGAGATGTAGACGCTCTATACACACATAGTAGAGACGCTCTATACACACATAGTAGAGACGCTCTATACACACATAGTAGAGATGTAGACGCTCTATACACACATAGTAGAGATGTAGACGCTCTATACACACATAGTAGAGATGCTCTATACACACATAGTATAGATGCTCTATACACACATAGTAGAGATGTAGACGCTCTATACACACATAGTAGAGATGTAGACGCTCTATACACACATAGTAGAGATGTAGACGCTCTATACACACATAGTAGAGATGCTCTATACACACATAGTAGAGATGTAGACGCTCTATACACACATAGTAGAGACGCTCTATACACACATAGTAGAGACGCTCTATACACACATAGTAGAGATGTAGACGCTCTATACACACATAGTAGAGATGTAGACGCTCTATGCACACATAGTAGAGATGTAGACGCTCTATACACACATAGTAGAGACGCTCTATACACACATAGTAGAGATGTAGACGCTCTATACACACATAGTAGAGATGCTCTATACACACATAGTAGAGACGCTCTATACACACATAGTAGAGACGCTCTATACACACATAGTAGAGATGTAGACGCTCTATACACACATAGTAGAGATGTAGACGCTCTATACACACATAGTAGAGATGTAGACGCTCTATACACACATAGTAGAGACGCTCTATACACACATAGTAGAGATGTAGACGCTCTATACACACATAGTAGAGATGCTCTATACACACATAGTAGAGATGCTCTATACACACATAGTAGAGATGTAGACGCTCTATACACACATAGTAGAGACGCTCTATACACACATAGTAGAGACGCTCTATACACACATAGTAGAGACGCTCTATACACACATAGTAGAGACGCTCTATACACACATAGTAGAGATGTAGACGCTCTATACACACATAGTAGAGATGTAGACGCTCTATACACACATAGTAGAGATGCTCTATACACACATAGTAGAAAAGTAGAGATGCTCTATACACACATAGTAGAGATGTAGACGCTCTATACACACATAGTAGAGATGCTCTATACACACATAGTAGAGATGCTCTATACACACATAGTAGAGATGTAGACGCTCTATACACACATAGTAGAGATGTAGACGCTCTATACACACATAGTAGAGATGTAGACGCTCTATACACACATAGTAGAGATGCTCTATACACACATAGTAGAGATGTAGACGCTCTATACACACATAGTAGAGACGCTCTATACACACATAGTAGAGACGCTCTATACACACATAGTAGAGATGTAGACGCTCTATACACACATAGTAGAGATGTAGACGCTCTATGCACACATAGTAGAGATGTAGACGCTCTATACACACATAGTAGAGACGCTCTATACACACATAGTAGAGATGTAGACGCTCTATACACACATAGTAGAGATGCTCTATACACACATAGTAGAGATGCTCTATACACACATAGTAGAGATGTAGACGCTCTATACACACATAGTAGAGACGCTCTATACACACATAGTAGAGACGCTCTATACACACATAGTAGAGACGCTCTATACACACATAGTAGAGACGCTCTATACACACATAGTAGAGATGTAGACGCTCTATACACACATAGTAGAGATGTAGACGCTCTATACACACATAGTAGAGATGCTCTATACACACATAGTAGAAAAGTAGAGATGCTCTATACACACATAGTAGAGATGTAGACGCTCTATACACACATAGTAGAGATGCTCTATACACACATAGTAGAGATGCTCTATACACACATAGTAGAGATGTAGACGCTCTATACACACATAGTAGAGATGTAGACGCTCTATACACACATAGTAGAGATGTAGACGCTCTATACACACATAGTAGAGATGCTCTATACACACATAGTAGAGATGTAGACGCTCTATACACACATAGTAGAGACGCTCTATACACACATAGTAGAGACGCTCTATACACACATAGTAGAGATGTAGACGCTCTATACACACATAGTAGAGATGTAGACGCTCTATACACACATAGTAGAGACGCTCTATACACACATAGTAGAGATGTAGACGCTCTATACACACATAGTAGAGATGCTCTATACACACATAGTAGAGATGCTCTATACACACATAGTAGAGATGTAGACGCTCTATACACACATAGTAGAGACGCTCTATACACACATAGTAGAGACGCTCTATACACACATAGTAGAGACGCTCTATACACACATAGTAGAGACGCTCTATACACACATAGTAGAGATGTAGACGCTCTATACACACATAGTAGAGATGTAGACGCTCTATACACACATAGTAGAGATGCTCTATACACACATAGTAGAAAAGTAGAGATGCTCTATACACACATAGTAGAGATGTAGACGCTCTATACACACATAGTAGAGATGCTCTATACACACATAGTAGAGATGCTCTATACACACATAGTAGAGATGTAGACGCTCTATACACACATAGTAGAGATGTAGACGCTCTATACACACATAGTAGAGATGTAGACGCTCTATACACACATAGTAGAGATGCTCTATACACACATAGTAGAGATGTAGACGCTCTATACACACATAGTAGAGATGTAGACGCTCTATACACACATAGTAGAGATGCTCTATACACACATAGTAGAGATGTAGACGCTCTATACACACATAGTAGAGATGTAGATGCTCTATACACACATAGTAGAGATGCTCTATACACACATAGTAGAGATGTAAACGCTCTATACACACATAGTAGAGATGTAGACGCTCTATACACACATAGTAGAGATGTAGACGCTCTATACACACATAGTAGAGATGTAGATGCTCTATACACACATAGTAGAGATGCTCTATACACACATAGTAGAGATGTAGATGCTCTATACACACATAGTAGAGATGTAGATGCTCTATACACACATAGTAGAGATGTAGACGCTCTATACACACATAGTAGAGACACTCTATACACACATAGTAGAGATGTAGACGCTCTATACACACATAGTAGAGATGTAGATGCTCTATACACACATAGTAGAGATGTAGATGCTCTATACACACATAGTAGAGATGCTCTATACACACATAGTAGAGATGTAGATGCTCTATACACACATAGTAGAGATGTAGATGCTCTATACACACATAGTAGAGATGTAGATGCTCTATACACACATAGTAGAGATGTAGACGCTCTATACACACATAGTAGAGACGCTCTATACACACATAGTAGAGATGTAGACGCTCTATACACACATAGTAGAGATGTAGATGCTCTATACACACATAGTAGAGACGCTCTATACACACATAGTAGAGATGCTCTATACACACATAGTAGAGATGCTCTATACACACATAGTAGAGATGTAGACGCTCTATACACACATAGTAGAGATGCTCTATACACACATAGTAGAGACGCTCTATACACACATAGTAGAGATGTAGACGCTCTATACACACATAGTAGAGATGCTCTATACACACATAGTAGAGATGTAGACGCTCTATACACACATAGTAGAGATGTAGACGCTCTATACACACATAGTAGAGATGTAGACGCTCTATACACACATAGTAGAGACGCTCTATACACACATAGTAGAGATGTAGACGCTCTATACACACATAGTAGAGATGTAGACGCTCTATACACACATAGTAGAGATGTAGACGCTCTATACACACATAGTAGAGACGCTCTATACACACATAGTAGAGACGCTCTATACACACATAGTAGAGATGTAGACGCTCTATACACACATAGTAGAGACGCTCTATACACACATAGTAGAGATGTAGACGCTCTATACACACATAGTAGAGATGTAGACGCTCTATACACACATAGTAGAGATGTAGACGCTCTATACACACATAGTAGAGATGCTCTATACACACATAGTAGAGATGTAGACGCTCTATACACACATAGTAGAGATGTAGACGCTCTATACACACATAGTAGAGATGTAGACGCTCTATACACACATAGTAGAGATGCTCTATACACACATAGTAGAGATGTAGACGCTCTATACACACATAGTAGAGACGCTCTATACACACATAGTAGAGACGCTCTATACACACATAGTAGAGATGTAGACGCTCTATACACACATAGTAGAGATGTAGACGCTCTATACACACATAGTAGAGATGTAGACGCTCTATACACACATAGTAGAGACGCTCTATACACACATAGTAGAGATGTAGACGCTCTATACACACATAGTAGAGATGCTCTATACACACATAGTAGAGATGCTCTATACACACATAGTAGAGATGTAGACGCTCTATACACACATAGTAGAGACGCTCTATACACACATAGTAGAGACGCTCTATACACACATAGTAGAGACGCTCTATACACACATAGTAGAGATGTAGACGCTCTATACACACATAGTAGAGATGTAGACGCTCTATACACACATAGTAGAGATGCTCTATACACACATAGTAGAAAAGTAGAGATGCTCTATACACACATAGTAGAGATGTAGACGCTCTATACACACATAGTAGAGATGCTCTATACACACATAGTAGAGATGCTCTATACACACATAGTAGAGATGTAGACGCTCTATACACACATAGTAGAGATGTAGACGCTCTATACACACATAGTAGAGATGTAGACGCTCTATACACACATAGTAGAGATGCTCTATACACACATAGTAGAGATGTAGACGCTCTATACACACATAGTAGAGATGTAGACGCTCTATACACACATAGTAGAGATGCTCTATACACACATAGTAGAGATGTAGACGCTCTATACACACATAGTAGAGATGTAGATGCTCTATACACACATAGTAGAGATGCTCTATACACACATAGTAGAGATGTAAACGCTCTATACACACATAGTAGAGATGTAGACGCTCTATACACACATAGTAGAGATGTAGACGCTCTATACACACATAGTAGAGATGTAGATGCTCTATACACACATAGTAGAGATGCTCTATACACACATAGTAGAGATGTAGATGCTCTATACACACATAGTAGAGATGTAGATGCTCTATACACACATAGTAGAGATGTAGACGCTCTATACACACATAGTAGAGACACTCTATACACACATAGTAGAGATGTAGACGCTCTATACACACATAGTAGAGATGTAGATGCTCTATACACACATAGTAGAGATGTAGATGCTCTATACACACATAGTAGAGATGCTCTATACACACATAGTAGAGATGTAGATGCTCTATACACACATAGTAGAGATGTAGATGCTCTATACACACATAGTAGAGATGTAGATGCTCTATACACACATAGTAGAGATGTAGACGCTCTATACACACATAGTAGAGACGCTCTATACACACATAGTAGAGATGTAGACGCTCTATACACACATAGTAGAGATGTAGATGCTCTATACACACATAGTAGAGACGCTCTATACACACATAGTAGAGATGCTCTATACACACATAGTAGAGATGCTCTATACACACATAGTAGAGATGTAGACGCTCTATACACACATAGTAGAGATGCTCTATACACACATAGTAGAGACGCTCTATACACACATAGTAGAGATGTAGACGCTCTATACACACATAGTAGAGATGCTCTATACACACATAGTAGAGATGTAGACGCTCTATACACACATAGTAGAGATGTAGACGCTCTATACACACATAGTAGAGACGCTCTATACACACATAGTAGAGATGTAGACGCTCTATACACACATAGTAGAGATGTAGACGCTCTATACACACATAGTAGAGATGTAGACGCTCTATACACACATAGTAGAGACGCTCTATACACACATAGTAGAGACGCTCTATACACACATAGTAGAGATGTAGACGCTCTATACACACATAGTAGAGACGCTCTATACACACATAGTAGAGATGTAGACGCTCTATACACACATAGTAGAGATGTAGACGCTCTATACACACATAGTAGAGATGTAGACGCTCTATACACACATAGTAGAGACGCTCTATACACACATAGTAGAGATGTAGACGCTCTATACACACATAGTAGAGATGTAGACGCTCTATACACACATAGTAGAGATGCTCTATACACACATAGTAGAGATGTAGGGAACTTGGCAGCTGCCATGAAAGACTGTGTTTTTGTATTCGTTTCGTAATTCCCATTTTTAACTGTTTTTTACTTTTCGTTTCGTAATTCCCATTTTGAACTGTGTTTTAGTTTTTCGTTTCGTAATTTCCAGCATACTTTTTGATGTGTGATGATGATGTGGTTACTAGGGCGATGAGAAACATGACACGTGGATCTTCTGCCTGGCTGTTCTACTCAGCAGCTCTCTGGTTTACAACAGCATGGGCACCATCGACAACACTGCCCTGGAGAAACTGCAGTATCCTTTCACTCACACACACATGAGCACACACACACACACACACACACACACACATGTTGCTACTGAGCATGTAGAGGAACAGACAGACGAGACAGACACACAGACATGTACACAAACATGCTGTTTCACTCACGACCTGCAAACTTAGGGGAGCTGTTTCACACATGTGGGGGCGCTAGTGAGGCCGCCTCTTCCAGCCACTGCCCTGAGGAATAAACACACTAACAAGGCACAAAGGCAGTGAAAACGATTACACTTATTTACGTCGTAGCTTTAAACCATGACCACAGTGAATCGAGAAATTAATTGACTTTGACAGTAACCGTTAGTTGCAGCCCTAGTTGCTACATTAACATGCTCTCGTGCACTTTTGCTAATATCATCCTCCACGTAAACTGGGGTGCTGCATAGCATGAGATAGAGGTCCCATTCTCCTGAACAGTTCCCCCTACAGGTATGTGACGGAACTGACAGAGCACATCAAGGTGAAGTCCAGCGGTTATGACCAGACCACGGAGCTGATGCGCGTGTTCCCGTCCTTCGTGTGGACGGTCAGAGACTTCACTCTGGAGCTGATCCTGAACGGCAAACCCATCACTGCTGACCAGTACCTGGAGAACGCCCTGAAGCTCAAACCAGGTGAGACACACACACACACACACACACACACAAATATACATACATACATACATACATACATACTCACACAAGCTCAAACCAGGTGACATACACACACACACACACTAGTGGCTTAGAGATTTTGTTGTGTTGTGTTAATAGGCCACTCTGCTGAGATCTTGAGACACAACCAGGTGCGTCAGGGCCTGAGGGATTTCTTTGCTGAGCGGCGCTGCTTTGTGTTTGAGCGTCCGGCCAACACCAAGAATATGCGGCGCATGGAGGAGCTGATGGATGCAGACCTGGACAGCGACTTTGTGGAGGCGACCAAGCAGTTCTGCAGCCACATCTTCAGCAGCACCAAGCCCAAAACCATGAGAGGAGGCCTGCGTGTCACCGGCAGGAGTGGGTAGCACCAGCACCCACTATTAATGCCCCAACACTACTAATGCCCCAGTGATAATGCCCCAGCACCAAGCCCAAAACCATGAGAGGAGGCCTGGGGCTCACCGGCAGGAGTGGGTAGCATCAGTATTAATGCCCCAGTGCTAATGCCCCAGTGTCAGGAGTGGGTAGCACCAGTGTTAATGCCCCAACGTCAGGAGTGGGTAGCATCAGTATTAATGCCCCAACGATAATGCCCCAGTGTTAATACCTCAGCACTAGTGTTAATGCCCCAACGTCAGGAGTGGGTAGCATCAGTATTAATGCCCCAACGCTAATGCCCCAGTGTTAATACCTCAGCACTAGTGTTAATGCCCCAGTGCCAGGAGTGGGTAGCACCAGTGTTAATGCCCCAATGTCAGGAGTGGGTAGCACCAGTATTATTGCCCCAACGCTAATGCCCCAGCGCCAGGAGTGGATAGCACCAGTATTAATGCCCCAGCGCTAATGCCCCAGTGTTAATACCTCAGCATCAGTATTATTGCCCCAACGCTAATGCCCCAGTGTCAGGAGTGGATAGCACCAGTATTAATGCCCCAGCGCTAATGCCCCAGTGTCAGGAGTGGATAGTCACTTCTCATCCAAATTACATAAGGCATGTTAATTCTATTACAAGGGACTACATTGTCCCCAGTGCAACTTGAGGTTGGGGTAGTTAGCATTAGCTAGTATATAATGTGCCATGTGTGCTAGTTAGCGTTAGCTGGCATATAATGGGCATGAGTGTTAGTTAGTGTTAGCTAGTATACAATGGGTCATGTGTGCTAGTTAGTTGGTATATAATGGACATGTATGTTAGCATTTGCTGGTATATAATGAGCATGTGTGCTAGTTAGTGTTAGCTGGTATATAATGTGTCATGTGTGCAAGTGTTATCTGGTATATAATGGGCATGTGTGCTAGAGTTAGATGGTATATAATGGTCATATGTGCTAGCGTTAGCTGGTATATAATGGTTATGTGTGCTAGCGTTAGCTGGTATATAATGGGCATGGGTGCTAGTGTTAGCTGGTATATAATGGGCATGTGTGTTAGCGTTAGCTGGTATATCATGGTCATATGTGCTAGCGTTAGCTGGTATATAATGGTTATGTGTGCTAGAGTTAGCTGGTATATAATGGGAATGTGTGCTTGTGTTAGCATTAGCTGGTATATAATGGTCATATGTGCTAGCGTTAGCTGGTATATAATGGTCATGTGTGCTGGTGGTAGCTGGTATATAATGGTCATGTGTGCTAGCGATAGTGGGCATGTGTGCTAGTTAGCATTAGCTGGTATATAAATGACATTTGTGCTAGTTAGCATTATCTGGTATATAAATGACATTTGTGCTAGTTAGCATTAGCTGGTATGTAATGGGCATTTATGTTGTCCTGCAGTGCTGGGCAGCCTGGCAGAGACGTATGTGGAGGCGATCCGCAGTGGGCAGGTGCCCTGTCTGGACAGCGCTGTGGAGTCGCTGGCGCTGATCCAGAACGGGCGGGCCGTGACAGAGGCGCTGAAGTTCTACGAGAGAGAGATGGAGCGCTGGGTGCGCTTACCCACCGAGACACAGGAGGCGCTGTCTAAGATTCACGCTGATGCAGAGAAACAGGCCGTCAGCATCTTCATCAGCGGATCCTTCAACGACCAGGAACACAAGCACCAGCTCAAACTCATGGTATAACACACCACACTCATATACACACAGGCACACACATCACTTACACACACACTCACACATACCTTACACACACTCAGCATACAGTATACCATACATACATCCTGGACCTTCAGTTTGGTACCTGCAGCCGGTTGCACCAGTTGAACGTAAGTTCCATCTTAGCTTAGTTCTAATGTAAACTGGCACTACATTAAAGTTTACGAGCTACTAAAATTTATCGGGTTACACCACGCTTAATATTTTCAACGTAACACTAAGTTATGACTTAAATTACACACTAACTTACACCCCCCTCTCCCTAGGTGTAAGGTCCGTCGTAGGAAATTTGTTAACATGGTTTTCTCAATTAAATGGTGGGAATGTTAAATTTAACAAAGTATAAGTCGAGAAGAGTTACATGTATACGCGACCGATTACAC
>NW_027468718.1:1005408-1010408 GCF_046254945.1 Alosa pseudoharengus | reverse complement strand
GGATGTGTTTATCCTGAAAGTAGGTTGCTGTTTTGATTCATGTCTAGAGGAGGCTTTCTTAACAAAGCTGGTAAAATATCACCCTCTTGTACAGCAAATAACTGGCCTTGGCTACAAATGTCAATATCTGGTACTTATCTTTGGCAGCCTGGGCCACGTGCATAGGCTTGTCATTAGGGGTCTCAGGATAGTTGGTTTTACAAAAGCAAGGGCAAAGCAAATTGCCAAATACTGCTCAATATCCTCCATTATTGGAAGTGGCCATATATGGAGAAGAAGGTGTTGTGTGTATGTGGAAGTGGCCATATATGGAGAAGAAGGTGTTGTGTGTATCCATTAATCTGCTGTTGGAGATTGTGTGTGTGAGTGTGTGTGTGTGTATGTGTGTGTGTGTATGTGTATATGTGCGTGTGTGCTGTTTGAGATTGTCATCAGACGTCATTGGTGGATCTTGCCTTAGCAATGTTCTGTATCTGTAACATTTATGTCCTTATGTACATTTATTATATAATACATAAATAAAGTAGTTAAAATGTGTGTGTGTGAGAGAGAGAGAGACTGTGTGTGTGAGAGAGAGAGAGAGAGACTGTGTGTGTGTGAGAGAGAGAGAGAGACTGTGTGTGTGTGTGAGAGAGAGAGAGACTGTGTGTGTGTGTGTGAGAGAGAGAGAGACTGTGTGTGTGTGTGTGTGAGACGTCTGTTCACCTTAACTGTCTTCTGTTTAACTACAGAGTGCAATTGGAAGTTTGATGCATTTTGGGCATGATCATCTCTTATCTTATGTGTTAAGCATCTTGGGAATGATAATCTCTTATCTTATGTGTTAAGCATTTTGGGCATGATAATCTATTATTTTATGTGTTAAGCATCTCTTATCATATGTGTTAAGCATCTGCGAGTTTCGGTCGGTGTGAGCGAGCGGACTTTCAGTTGACAGTAATTAACACCCTTTTGAACAATCTAAGCTGTGCTAACGTCAGAGGGCGGGATCAGACGTGACTAGCTCCTTATAATATCGGAGCACCTCTCAGTTAATCAGACAACAACTGCAGTGCGTTGGGAGAGAGAAAGGAAGAACACATAGGCTACTATTGGCCTATCCTCTCCAATTGTTTAGAATGGAAGAATTGGAAGTTGACAGTAATTAACACCCTTTTGAACAATCTAAGCTGTGCTAACGTCAGAGGGCGGTCTACGCTGATTCATCAGTAGTGAGACGCGAGGACAGCTGCATGCGATTCCTGTCAGCATAACAATAGAGGCTGTTGCTGAGGCGTCAGCGTAAGCGTCAGCCCTCGTTTCAGCCGTACTCGTTAATCGGCCCGGGTAACACCGTTACTTAAAGCTTCTCTCAACCCTGCTCAAGTCGAGAACTACCGCCCTGTCTCCCTCCTGCCTTTCCTATCCAAAGGCATTGAACGAGCAGTCTCCAAACAGGTCTCTGACTTCCTTTCACAGAACAACCTTCTGGATCCAAATCAGTCTGGATTCAAAAGCGGCCACTCTACCGAAACGGCTCTGCTGTCTGTAACAGAAGCCTTAAAAGAAGCCAGGGTGACCGCTCGGTCATCAGTACTCATTCTGCTTGACTTATCGGCTGCCTTTGACACGGTTAATCACCGCATCCTTCTCTCTATACTCGCTAACATGGGAATCTCCGGTTCTGCTCTCTCCTGGTTTGAATCCTACCTCACAGGACGCTCGTTTAACGCATCATGGCTCGGTCAACTATCTGCACCTCACCATCTCACCACAGGGGTCCCCCAGGGCTCAGTGCTGGGCCCCCTTCTCTTTGCTATCTACACCACCTCCTTGGGACAGATCATCCGTTCGCATGGCTTCTCATACCACTGCTATGCAGACGACACACAGCTCTATCTGTCCTTTCCACCTGATGACCCCTTGGTTTCAGCACGGATCTCGGACTGCCTCTCAGACATAGCTACATGGATGAAGGCACACCACCTCCAGCTGAACCTCTCAAAGACTGAACTGCTGGTCCTCCCAGCTAAACCTACCATACACCACGACATCAACATCAAATTTGACTCCCTGTCTGTTTCACCTACCAGGACTGCAAGAAATCTAGGAGTTGTTCTCGACAACCAACTAACCTTCTCAGATCATGTTGCCTCAGTCGCCCGGTCATGCCGTTTCGCACTCTACAACATACGGAAAATCAGGACTTACTTGACTCAAGATGCTACCCAACTTCTGGTTCAGGCAATAGTCATCTCACGACTCAACTACTGCAACGCCCTCCTGACAGGTCTCCCAGCCTGCGCAGTGAAACCCCTTCAGATGATCCAGAACGGAGCGGCCAGAATGATCCAGAATGGTTGCTCTGTCTCTCCCTCTCCCCTGTGTCCTGCCTCCCTCTCCCCTGTGTCCTGTCTCCCTCTCCCCTGTGTCCTGCCTCTCCCTCTCCCCTGTGTCCTGTCTCTCCCCTGTGTCCTGTCTCCCTCTCCACTGTGTCCTGTCTCCCTCTCCACTGTGTCCTGTTTCCCTCTCCCCTGTGTCCTGTCTCCTGTCTCCCTCTCCCCTGTGTCCTGTCTCTCCCCTGTGTCCTGTGTCCTGTCTCTGTCCTGTGTCCTGTCTCTCCCTCTCCCCTGTGTCCTGTCTCCCTCTCCCCTGTGTCCTGTCTCCCTCTCCCCTGTGTCCTGTCTCTCCCCTGTGTCCTGTCTCTGTCCTGTGTCCTGTCTCTCCCTCTCCCCTGTGTCCTGTCTCCCTCTCCCCTGTGTCCTGTCTCTCCCCTGTGTCCTGCCTCACTCTCCCCTGTGTCCTGTCTCTCCCCTGTGTCCTGTCTCCCTCTCCCCTGTGTCCTGTCTCCCTCTCCACTGTGTCCTGTCTCCCTCTCCCCTGTGTCCTGTCTCCTGTCTCCCTCTCCACTGTGTCCTGTCTCCCTCTCCCCTGTGTCCTGTCTCTCCCCTGTGTCCTGTCTCTCCCTCTCCCCTGTGTCCTGTCTCCCTCTCCCCTGTGTCCTGTCTCCCTCTCCCCTGTGTCCTGTCTCTCCCCTGTGTCCTGTGTCCCTCTCCCCTGTGTCCTGTCTCCTGTCTCCCTCTCCCCTGTGTCCTGTCTCTCCCCTGTGTCCTGTGTCCTGTCTCTGTCCTGTGTCCTGTCTCTCCCTCTCCCCTGTGTCCTGTCTCTCCCTCTCCCCTGTGTCCTGTCTCCCTCTCCCCTGTGTCCTGTCTCTCCCTCTCCCCTGTGTCCTGTCTCTCCCCTGTGTCCTGTCTCCCTCTCCCCTGTCTCCCTCTCCCCTGTGTCCTGTGTCCTGTCGCTCCCCTGTGTCCTGTCTCTCCCCTGTGTCCTGTCTCCCTCTCCCCTGTGTCCTGTCTCCCTCTCCCCTGCGTCCTGTCTCCTCCTCCTCCCCGTCCTGGTCTCCTCCTCCTCCCTCCTCCACCTCCCCCCTCCTCGTCTCCTCCTCCCCCTGCGTCTCCTCCCTCCCCATCCTGGTCTCCCTGTAGAGGGCAGGAGGAGGGCTGATGAGGAGGCGCGGCGCGTGCGATCTCAGGAGGAGGAGCGGGAGAGGCAGGAGCAGCACCAGCGCGATGAGGAGCGCAGCTTCCGGCAGAACTTGGAGCAGCTGGAGGAGAAGATGGAGCGGGAACGCCACCGAGCCCAGGAAGAGAGGGAGCGCGTCATCAACGCCAAACTACAGGTGAGGAAACGCGTCATCAACGCCAAACTACAGGTGAATCATTAACACTAAACTACAGGTGATTCATTACCACTACAGGTGAATCATTAACACTAAACTACAGGTGATTCATTAACACTACAGGTGAATCATTACCACTAAACTACAGGTGAATCATTAACACTAAACTACAGGTGAATCATTACCACTACAGGTGAATCATTACCACTAAACTACAGGTGAATCATTACCACTACAGGTGAATCATCACCACTAAACTACAGGTGAATCATTACCACTACAGGTGAATCATTACTACTACAGGTGAATCATTAACACTAAACTACTGGTGAATCATTACCACTACAGGTGAATCATTACCACTACAGGTGAATCATTACCACTAAACTACAGGTGAATCATTACCACTACAGGTGAATCATTACCACTAAACTACAGGTGAATCATTACCACTACAGGTGAATCATTAACACTAAACTACAGGTGAATCATTACCACTAAACTACAGGTGAATCACTAACACTAAACTACAGGTGAATCATTAACACTAAACTACAGGTGAGGAGAGGAAACGTTAAACTAAAGGTGAGAAACATGTCATTAACGTGTGTGTTTGTGTGTGTTTGTGTGTGTGTGTGTGTGTGTGTGTGTGTGTGTGTGTAACAGGAGCAGAGGGAGCTACTGGAGCAGGGCTATGCGGAGCGGGCGGAGTCTCTAGGGAAGGAGGTGGCGGCTCTGCGCGAGGAGGCGGAACGTGAGGCGGGGTCAGCAACTCGAGGCTCCGCCCTCAGCAGCGTCCTGAACACGCTGGGCTCGGCGGCTTTGGTCTTCATGCCGGGGATCGGCAAAGTGGTCGGAGTGGGACTCATCGCTCTGTCACGCCTCGTCTGACTGGACAATTGGACATACACACATGCACACACACATGCACACACACACACTCACACACACACACATGCACACACACACACACACACACACTCATACACACACACATGCACACACATATGCACAGACACGCACAGACACACACATGCACACACACACATGCACAGACATACACACACCTACACACACACACAGACACACACACATGCACACACATATGCACAGACACGCACAGACACACACACACACATGCACACAAGGGCGTCGTAGTGGGGGGACAAGTGGGAATAAATTACCCGGGCCCCAAGTGGGGGGAGGGCCCCTGAGGAGTTGAATTTTATTTTCCTTAATAATAAATAATGTCCTTAATTTAAAGATCTTAATAAATGTTATTACATTAATACACAGGATTAGATGTTAAAATCCCTTGTGCCAAAATCCAAGGTAAAAACAC
>NW_027468718.1:922908-997908 GCF_046254945.1 Alosa pseudoharengus | reverse complement strand
ACACACACACACACACACACACACACATTATACATACACACACACACACATTATGCACACACACACACACACATTATGCACACACACACACACACACATTATACACACACACACACACACACATACACACACACATTATACAGACACATGCACACACACACACACACAACTAACATTAGAAAGACAGATACATCGAACCAGACGCTATCAATGGTGTAATCAGATAGTAAAGTCGTTGTATAGTCAATGGTGTAATCATAGTAAAGTTGTTGTATAGTCAATGGTGTAATCAAATAGTAAAGTCGTTGTATAGTCAATGGTGTAATCAGATAGTAAAGTCGTTGTATAGTCAATGGTGTAATCAGATAGTAAAGTTATTTTATAGTCAATGGTGTAATCAGATAGTAAAGCCGTTTTATAGTCAATGGTGTAATCAGATAGTAAAGTTGTTGTTTCTTAATAATATTATAAACCAGACACTATCAATGGTGTAATCAGATAGTAAAGTCGTTGTATAGTCAATGGTGTAATCAGATAGTAAAGTCGATGTATAGTCAATGGTGTAATCAGATAGTAAAGCCGTTTTATAGTCAATGGTGTAATCAGATAGTAAAGTTGTTGTTTCTTAATAATATTATCAACCAGACACTATCAATGGTGTAATCAGATAGTAAAGTCGTTGTATAGTCAATGGTGTAATCAGATAGTAAAGTCGATGTATAGTCAATGGTGTAATCAGATAGTAAAGTCGATGTATAGTCAATGGTGTAATCTAAAGTCGATGTATAGCCAATGGTGTAATCAGATAGTAAAGTCGTGGTTTCTTAATAATCTTATAAACCAGACGCTATCAATGGTGTAATCAGATAGTTAAGTCGTTGTTTCTCGCTAGATTTTGAGTAACCTTTGTGAAAAATGTTAAACAAATGACAATCGGCAGCTGCAAGAATCCTGTCTGTTTGCAATTACGAGTCACAAGCCGCACATATTAGTGGGTAATGCAGAGCGATTTAAACAGTGGCAAACATTTGGCAATGATTTTGAGCGAAGCGGACTGTATTACCCCGAAATCGCATCTTTTAAAGAGCGCTCTGGACTAGGGCTGGGCGATATGGCTGAAAATATCACGATATAGGTATTTCATATCAGTCGATATTGATAATTATTGATTTTTAAAAAAAATCTATTTCAGATAAGGCGCAGAAGGGAAAAAAAGTTAAATTTAAACACTTTTATTTTAAACTTAACCGTCCTCTGATTTTAATCACCTCAGTTATCAATCAAAGCAAACAGGGAAAATAAATAGCAACACAATCATGAAAAACACTCAAATAAATAAATGTGCACATAAGTCTGAATGAAAAGCAGCACTGGTTGAAGCCTGGAAATATTGTAAACAAAGTAGCTTAATTTGCTAGTTTATCATAGTCTACTGGTTAGACTGTTTAGTTTCCGCACATGTGATTAAGTTTCAAATTAATACTTTTCCTCTTTGGGACAGGCCCGTTTGAGTCTTGGAAAATACTTTCCCATTTGCATCTGGATTGAGATGATTAGAATTTAGCAGTCAATTTGAATGCAACAGTTTTGAGCAAATTTGTGCAGCGTGCTAATGATGCTAACCAGATCTAATAGCAATTTAGCCAGTCGTCTTGCACGATTGTGAATGTTTGGATTACATGTGCATGCTGAGGAGGGATGCGCCTGTTGAGAGGGGGAGGGAGAGAGAGAGAGAGAGAGAGAGAGAGAGAGAGAGAGAGAGAGAGAGAGAGAGAGAGAGTGCACGGGGCAAGGACTCATTGAGAGTCTGTGTTGAGGTAGGCCTACTTATATCGCCTACTCTGGTAGAGTTGCACATACTACAATGCAATATATATTTAGCCTATTTATTTATGGACAACGTAAGGCGGGAGGTGTGTGTTGCTTTTAATTATCGAATGTTCTATCGAATGTATTTTTTATTGATATCGATTACATGTCTATTGCAATATATATATCGCTATAGTTTTATCGCCCAGTCCTACTCTGGACCCTTTGGTTTAAATCAATCTACATCCTTTGATTTCAGCGCAAATTATTGCAGAATTTATGTAGTCTTTATGTAAACACACACACACACACACACACACACACTCACCGCAGATCTGTTTGTCCCTGGCGCTGAGACTCTGGTCAGCATGCAGGATGGCTGAGGACTCCTCCTTCCTCTGCTTCAGAAACTCCTCCAACACATCTTCAGCCTGAGACACATAAAAACACAGACACACACACACATCAGACACACACCCCTCACACATACACAAACGTAAATTAAGTTCTCTGTCCAATCCAATAATCAATGGGATCTACACATACATATGATGAAGGTGATGATGATGATGGGCATTAGCAGGTTGAGTGAAGACTGATGTACCCTTCAGTGTTGGAACACTGATCATGATTCCACTTCAACAGTTTCTCTGTAAGGCTGCTGAGTCAGGTTTAAAACTGGACTTTTGGACTGTAATCCAGGTTAATCCTGATCATTGATAAATCCAAAAAGAAACAGACTTCTAGTGCTTTGTGTCGCTCTGGTTTTAGAGTGTTTGTCGTCTGGTTTTAGAGCGTTCTTGTCTGCCTGGTTCTAGATTGTTAGTGTCTGCTTAGTTCTAGATCGTTAGTGTCTGCCTGGTTCTAGATCGCTAGTGTCTGCCTGGTTCTAGATCGTTAGTGTCTGCCTGGTTCTAGATTGTTAGTGTCTGCCTAGTTCTAGATCATTAGTGTCTGCCTGGTTCTAGATCGCTAGTGTCTGCCTGGTTCTAGAGCGTTCTTGTCTGCCTGGTTCTAGATTGTTAGTGTCTGCCTGGTTCTAGAGCGTTCTTGTCTGCCTGGTTCTAGATCGCTAGTGTCTGCCTGGTTCTAGAGCGTTCTTGTCTGCCTGGTTCTAGATCGTTAGTGTCTGCCTGGTTCTAGATCGCTAGTGTCTGCCTGGTTCTAGAGCATTCTTGTCTGCCTGGTTCTAGATTGTTAGTGTCTGCCTAGTTCTAGATCGTTAGTGTCTGCCTGGTTCTAGATCGCTAGTGTCTGCCTGGTTCTAGATCGTTAGTGTCTGCCTGGTTCTAGATCGCTAGTCTGCCTGGTTCTAGATCGCTAGTGTCTGCCTGGTTCTAGATTGTTAGTGTCTGCCTGGTTTCTAGATCGCTAGTGTCTGCCTGGTTCCAGCGCCTTATCTATAAGGCTCTGCCTGGTTCTATCTGGTCGTTAAATCATGATGCAATAATGTGCCAATAGTTCTTTTTCCAGGTGTAACTGCTCTCAAGCTCCATTAAGAAGTTAATTCGCTTAAAAACAATGCGCAAAAGGATGACAATTTTCTTACAGGCTACTCTGAATAGTTTAAAAATATTTCCTTTTACTGTTCATGGAGAAACATGAGTGGCTCTGAAGTCCTTTCTCCATAAGATTTTCAAGCGAATTAACTCATAATTTGATGTAATTTTGAGCGATATTAGAAGCACCAAAATGGTTTTCCATTCAACAGAACTAAGGGCCAATCTCAATTCTCTGTTTTACCCCTTCCCCTTCCCCTATCCCTTCATCTTACCCCTAGCCCTTGTCCCTCGAAAGCGAGTGGCAAGACATAGGGGTGAAAATATTCCCCTTGGAAATGAGATAGGCCTACCACTAGCCAACCATAAGGGAGAGCGGGATGATTGAAACACTTGAATAATAATAATAATAATAATAACTTGGTTTTATATAGCGCCTTTCAAGTAACCCAAGGTCGCTTTACAAAAGGAGATAGAGCAGGGGAATAGAGGGGAGAAGAGAGGAGGGGGTAGAAATGGGGTTGGGGGGCAGGGTGGTTAAGGACCATAGGCCTCAGTGAATAAATGTGACTTTAGGTAGGAATTAATGTAATTTACAGAGATCGTACCACACGGAAAGCTAATATTTTGTGACTAGCAACTAGTCTAGTCTTCTGTCAAATAGGCTATCATTGCATTTTCAGCTCGGAATAAAACTGTTCAGGAATGATTTCAACAACAGCAGAACGTGCCTATGTTCGTTCGTAGCCTACCTCCTGGTCCGGGTGAATGAAACAGGGATGGGGGACAAAATAAACATGCAGTTTGCTATGTAAACATCCCACAACTCCTTCGATATTTTACAATAATGTCCAAATGGCCGTTACTTGACATCAGAAGCAACCGCTACCTGTAATAGCCTATGCAAGGAGTCGGCAGCAGTAGGCCTATGCAGCATTCATATCAGACGAGCGGTAAAAAAGTTCAGCGAATTTAGCTGCTGTTGGACTTTTCTGACATGGTATGCTGCAAATTCGCGGGGTAGGCTATATCAGACATGGAAATATGTAAAATGCGAGACATTCGTGCAAATAATGATGTGACATTCACAAAACAGCGATTTTTGAAAACTTCCAAAAGGTCCAAGTAAGCGCCCGATCTTGCTTGGTTTTAAGGGGTATCTACCCCTTGCCCATAGCCCTTCGTCACACGTGCACACGCAAAACTAAGGAGAAGGGGAAGGGGTAAAACAGAGAATTTAAATTGGCCCTTACCCTTACCACATTCCTGACTCAGGATGTATCAGAAGGCCCAACTGATCGATCTGTTAACCGATAATGTGATGAACTCATTACGCTCAACCCTAGACTCTGTAGCACCACTCACAAAGAAAATAAGAAAACAAGTAAGATGTGCTCCATGGTATACCACACAGACTAAAACCCTCAAACAAAAAGCGTGTAAACTAGAACAAAAATAGACAGTACCTTCAGTTATGTTTACCGTTCCAGTAGCAGCAACTGGAATACATGCATTTACACGGAATTATTTTTGGAATCTGATCCCTTATCATACCTGTTCATTCGTGCTCGTCGCTCGACTTATCGTGACGAACAGTAAACTTCCTGAAGGTACTGTCTGTATAAATCGTCTTGTAAATAAACTACCAGTGCTTTGCCAAAGTTCTCAATGTCTCGTTTTAAATATCAGGGCCCTCGGAAGTCTACCAATGAAGTGTGGAGCTACTTTGAGCCTCGTAAATGGTGTAAAACAGTGATTTATTTGCACGGCTAGGCCGATGCCCGAGGTACCCCCATCAAAAATCTGTTGGTAGCATCGGCTAACTAGCGCCAGATTTCGGAGTGCAGTGGACAAGCCGAGATGAGCTATGAGACAAAAGTTCACACTCGGTATCATGTTTCAACACACAGGTCAATATCACACCGAACTTCTCCTTTAAAAAATACTGCTTCTCCTTTAAAACATAACGCTTTGCGTGCGCAGAATTAACACGTCACGTTATCGGCCAGGCACATCGGCAGAAATGTTCATACCTGCAGATGCCGATAATTAAGTTATGAAGCTAATATCTGCAGATGCCGATAATTAAGTTATGAAGCTAATATCTGCAGATACCGATAATTAAGTTATGAAGCTAATAACTGCAGATGCCGATAATTAAGTTATGAAGCTAATATCTGCAGATGCCGATAATTAAGTTATGAAGCTTATATCTGCAGATGCCGATGTCGGGCCCATTGTGCATCCCTAATTTGTAAATGTAGAGTGTTCAGTCTTATTGGTTGGGGAGTGTTTGTATATGTGGAGTTGTTCAGTCTTATTGGTTGGAAAGTGTTTGTAAATGTGGAGTTGTTCAGTCTTATTGGTTGGAAAGTGTTTGTAAATGTGGAGTTGTTCAGTTTTATTGGTTGGGGAGTGTTTGTATATGTGGAGTTGTTCAGTCTGATTGGTTGGGGAGTGTTTGTATATGTGGAGTTGTTCAGTCTTATAGGTTGGGGAGTGTTTGTATGCGAGTCTAACCTTGACTCCCAGGTGGGTCTGGCTTTTGTATTTCACCACGATGTCCTCCATGTCCTGGCGGTAGAGCTGGTATCCTCCGGGTTTCATGTAGAATCCCTGCTGGAGTCTTTCCCTCAGTAGAGCAGAGAGACCTGTGAGGACCTTCTTGCATTTCTGGACCGAGGCCTCCTCATTCTGCTGCAGGAATCTACTGAACAGCTCGTTAACAGCCTCCTGAAATGACACAGAAAAAAACAGAATCCACTGAACGGCTTGTTGACAGCCTCCTGAAATGACACACAGAAAAACATCAGCATATGAGACTGTCAGATACATTCTTCAATGACTTCACACTGAAGCGGATGACTCACTACTGAAGCGGATGATTCTTCAATAACTCCACACTACTGAAGCGGATGATTCTTCAATAACTCCACACTACTGAAGCGGATAACTCACTACTAAAGCGGATGATTCTTCAATAACTCTACACTAATGAGCCGGATGGTAACTCTACATCAAAGACATGATCTTCTTCTACTGATCTTCTGTCAGTAGTCGTACCAGCATGATGCCATTTGAATGATTGATAATTAGTTTTCCAGGTCTATTTTACCTCCAGAGACATGTTGCCATTTGAATGATTGATTATTCGTTTTCCAGGTCTAGTTTACCTCCAGAATGATTGATTATAGTGGTGGGCGGTATGACCAAAAATGTATATCACGGTATTTTTCAAAATTCTTACGGTTTCACGGTATATGACGGTATTATTTTTTTCATGCATAATCAGATGTTCACAGCATTTTCTACAGGTTGAGAGAGGAATTGCTGCAGTACATTGACTAAGGATGGTCTATTTTACTGTCATGATGTAGAATAACTCCACACAAGTGGTAATGCAGTTATTATGCTGTTTACAAAGAGCCACTCATGATTCTAATGAAGAATCTAATCAGAATGCAAAGACAATTGCAGTCAAACTACAGAACTTTTACTGTGCAAAGTTAACAAACATCTTAAAACCAATACAAAAAGTAGTGCAACTTGCAATAATTATACTTTTTTGAAAATTATACAATTTAAAATAAAACCTCTCTGCTAATATGCTTACTCTGTCAAATAGGCCTATCATAAACATGCCTTATTGTTATTGTGTGGTTTACATGACGTTAGTGGTATGCTAACGTTAACTTCATGTGGCCTGCCATGAGCTTCGGTTCGCTAGGCAAAACATTAACAAAAAAGTTCGTTTTGGTGCACTAATGACAGTCAGGATCATTTCTAACTAGCCAGCTAGTATTGCTCAAGTTCCTGTCTATAACATGCTTTACTTGCTACCTGGATAATTTCAGCGAATATTCTTAAGGTGAGATGAATGATAAGATTCACTGTGTTCGGTGGGTTGCTAACTAACGACATCACCTACTAGCCACAGCTGTTGAACAATCTTAATAGAATTTTCGTGACGTTAAATCCCTTTCAATGCAGTATCCCTTAATGTTTTTCCTTAACCAAAGAAACAATTTAAGGTATTCTGTGCAACACTCTTAAATGAACCCCTTACCTAAGGAGAAAATTAAGCCTTAAGGGTCATACTTCAGGGGGAAAACGTAAGGTGTTTTGTGTTTACCCTCACTATGCCTTGCAGTGGCACCATGCGTGCGTGTGAAAAAAGTCCCGTCTGAAACACTGTCGCGCAGCGCAGCGTTCCAAACGTTGTGTAATCAAATACACCGGTATGGCGGTATATTAAAAAATTCATATCATAACGAAAATATACGGTGTGAACCGGTATACCGCCCAGCACTAATTGATTATTAGTTTTCCAGGTCTAGTTTACCTCCAGAGACTTAATGTGCTTCCCGTCGTCATCCTTGAAGGAGCGCTTGATGAAGACCTCTGTTGCCAGGCTGTTGAGGCGCTGGTGTTCGGCGGTGATGTCACGCAGGTCCACGGGGAAGTAGACGGTCAGCTGCGCCATGCCGCTCTCGTAAACCTCGAGACCCTCCTTCACAGCGGCCTCATTCTCAATCTGCGCCATGGCAACCACTGTGTTCTCCAAGCAGGGCACGCCTCCGCTGGACATGGTCTCCACGTACGTCTTCACCAGGTGCCCCAGGACTGCAGGGGGGGGGGGGGGGGGCAACAAACACAAGCACTTGGTCTCTGGGTAGCAATTGCTAAGCAACACTGGAACACAGACACTCTGGAACAGTATAGCAGTAACTAAGCAACACTGAAGCAGACACTCTGGAACAGTATAGCAGTAACTAAGCAACACTGAAGCAGACACTCTGGAACAGTATAGCAGTAACTAAGCAACACTGGAACAGACACTCTGGAACAGGCGTCTGTGCATCAGCTACACAGTGGTTGTGTAGTAACAGTGGGGGAGTAACACTGTGAGAGTGTTGTTGGCTATTACATTATTCAGTAACACTTACATTTATTTGCTAATTCATAACAGAGTGAGTTAGTTACAGTTGTTCTTACAGACTAGATCTCGAAAACCTTTAAATACACTTATCAACCATAGTGTTCTCGTAGTCTTAACCCTTTTATCGTGACAATGTTATTGTAGTTTGACTGTTCTGCTGATACTTAGTCTTAACTCTGCTATCGTGACAACACAGCTCCAGTCTGACTCACTCCTGCCGTTGACAGTGTGTCCATCCTTCAGCTGCTTCACAGGGCTCTGATCGAAGACGAAGGTGCAGAAGCGCTCCGTGACCTCCAGGAACTCTGGGGCCGTTTCTGACTGGGACAAGCTCTCCAGACGGATCACGTCCTCCGGGCGGCTGGGGAATGGGAAGGTGAAACACTTCCGGGATGGGAAGTACTTCCGGATGCATTCTCGAGGAAGGTTGTGGTCATTCACCTTTTTAGAGCTGCCTTCAGGAGAGACCAGCAGAACTCTGGGTTAGTGGACATATGTACACATGAAAGGAAGAGGTGGGAGTCTGTGTTTGAGTGTGTTCTGTCTAAGCAATGTGAAGTGTGTGAAGTTAAAACTCTGAAGGATGTGGTCAGTAACCTAAGGTCAATATCAGGGTGAGGGGTAACCTCAAAAGGACGTGGTCGATAATATTAGGACATTGATGTGGTTGATAATATTAGGACACGTATGTGGTCGATAATGTAAGGACAAGACCAGGGTGCAGAGTTAAAGGAACCGTATGTAAGAAATATATTTCAATTAATCATAAAATGGCCCTAATATGTCACTAGACATTAAGAAATCATGTTCATTTCAAATACTTATATCACTGACAACAGTAGTCCGGCAAGGATATTGTCATTTAAAAAGTGAAGTTGCAGCCCTCAACTGATGTTGATGTTGTGTTTTGTCATGTCATGTTGTGTTTTGGCCTGATGCGCCACCCTCTACCTATCTACTAATCACAAAATCAGTAGTGTTACGGCATCCGGGTTGGCAACCTCGAGTCAGGGGGGAGGGGATACATTGCTCTACAGTAATTTGAAAGTGATTGCAGTACCAGTTTTGGCCACAATCTTACATATGGTTCCTTTAAGGGTAACCTCTAAAGGATATGGTCGATAATGTAAGGACATTGATATGATCGATAATATTAAGACATTGATGTGGTTGATAAGATTAGGGCATTGATGTGGTCGATAATATTAGGGCATTGATGTGGTCAATAATATTAGGACAGGACCAGGGTCCAGAGTTAGGGATAACCTCTAAAGGATGTGGTTGACAATATAAGAACAGGATCAGGGTGAGGGGTACAGTGGGCATCGCTTTCAAATGGCCACTTCAGTCGCGCATTACGAAGCGTGAAGCTGCGTGAAGCTTTAGTACCACTTTTAGCCACTGTGGTCAGTAACCTAAGGTCAATATCAGGGTGAGGGGTAAGCTCTAAAGGATGTGGTCGATAATGTAAGGACAAGACCAGGGTCCAGGGTTAGGGGTAACTTCTAAAGGATGTGGTCGATAATGTAAGGACCTTGATATGGTCGATAATATTAGGACATTGATGTGGTCGATAATATTAGGAAATTGATGTGGTCGATAATATTAGGACAGGACCAGAGTCCAGAGTTAGGGGTAAGCTCTAAAGGACGTGGTCGATAATATTAGGACATTGATGTGGTCGATAATATTAGGACACTGATGTGGTCGATAATGTAAGGACAAGACCAGGGTGCAGAGTTAAGGGTAACCTCTAAAGGATATGGTCGATAATGTAAGGACATTGATATGATCGATAATATTAAGACATTGATGTGGTCGATAATATTAGGACAGGAACAGGGTCCAGAGTTAGGGGTAAGCTCTAAAGGACGTGGTTGATAATATAAGAACATGATCAGGGTTAGGGGTAACCTCTAAAGGACGTGGTTGATAATATAGGAACAGGATCAGGGTGAGGGGTACATTAAGCTCACCTAACCCTGCGAGGAGCTCAGAGGTCTAAGGAGGTAGCATGGTGTATTATTAATTTGAACCTAGCATCTCATCAAATTGTAGATTGAAATTTATTCCTCACTTTCGTAAGTTTTGTAATAATGTGGTCAGAAGAGGCAAAACAATACTGGGTATTTGGGAACTGACTCGAAGTGTGACTTTGGGAGCTGATATTTCATACCAGGTTTCAGCTTCAGGGCAAAGTCTAAGTATTCATCCTCTGTCGCATCCTTGTCGTCGATCTTCCTCTCAAGAGTGAAGTCCCTCACGGCCCAGATGAAGCTGGGGAAGACCTTCACAAACTCAGAATCGTCTCCATCTTCATCAGATGACTTCACTTTGATGTACTCAGCCAACTCAGTTACATATCTGCAGGCAGTTGAGGTGCAGCACAGTGAGCTCTGGCTAATGCTAAAGCCCCATAGCACTGTCAGATCTGGCTAACGCTAATGCTCATAACACTATGAGCTTTGGCTAATGCTAAAGTCCCATAACACTATGAGCTCTGGCTAACGCTAATGCTTATAACACTATGAGCTCTGGCTAACACTAATACTTATAACACTATGAGCTCTGGCTAACGCTAAAGTCCCATAACACTATGAGCTCGGGCTAATGCTAAATTCCCATAACACTACGAGCTCGGGCTAACGCTAAAGCCCCATAACACTATGAGCTCTGGCTAACGCTAATGCCCCATAACACTGTCAGATCTGGCTAACGCTAATGCCCCATAACACTGTCAGCTCTGGCTAACGCTAATGCTCATAACACTGTCAGCCGTGGCCTACTGGTTAGTAGTGATGGCAGTCTGACACTGAAGCTTCGATACGTGCTTCAAACCAGTCACTACAATTCCATTTGAACCACTGCTCCGAAGCTTGCTTTGCTACGGAAAAATCACGTGACATATGACGTCCGAAGCAGAAACTGTTTCATTCTCTGAAAGAATCACCTGAGTGGTTCGCAGCGCCACCGCCTCGTGAACCAATCGTGCTACCACTGCAACTGGCACGGCCTCGTTTCTAGTCTGAATTGTAGCGCGCTCAAAGCATAAACACTTTAGGCTAATGCACAACATTGCGTTTGGTTCATAGCCTCTACTGTGACAAGCATAGTTTGTTCATGTCGATTTATTTTTATTACAATGTAAGAGATATGTGGGAAAACTTTATTCTGATGGCTCTTGATCAATCTTTATTTGTATAAATAATGATATCCCATTCTTATTCATGTGCACTACGTATGTGTGGGGGTGGGGTGGTTAGGTGCGTGCACTAGATTTATTTCACTAGTAAAGCCTTCTGTCCACTATCTAGCCGAGATAATTTAGATGCAGTCTTGGCTTTTCACCAGGAGAGGTCGCTGTTACTGAAGCTTCGAGTAATGAACCCATTTTTGAACCAATAGTTCAAAGTGGTTCAGTGCTTCACCAAATCTTCATTTGCCCATCACTACTGGTTAGCGCTTTGCACTTGTAACCGGAGGGTTGCCGGTTCGAACCCCGACCAGTAGGAATGGCTGAAGTGCCCTTGAGCAAGGCACCTAACCCCTCACTGCTCCCCGAGCGCCGCTGTTGTTGCAGGCAGCTCACTGCGTCAGGATTAGTGTGTGCTTCACCTCACTGTGTGCTGAGTGTGTTTCACTATTTCACGGATTGGGATAAATGCAGAGACCAAATTTCCCTCACGGGATCAAAAGAGTATATATACTACTTAGCTCTGGCTAACGCTAAAGCCCTATAACACTATGAGCTCTGGCTAACGTTAATGCTCTTTTAAAACTCTTTCAGTTCTGGCTAACATTAAATCTCCTTAACAATGTCAGCTCTGGCTAACACTAACACACCATAACACTGTGAGCTCTTCGGCAACCGTTGTGTGCACAAGGATACTGCAAGTCCTCCACTGCCCTGTTGTCGATGGTCCCTCTGCTGTTGTAAACCAGAGTGCTGCTTAGCAGGACGGCCAGAGAGAAGATCTGTGTGTCATGCTTGGAGTCTCCCTGAGACATGAAACACACACACACACACACACACACACAAACACACACACACACTCACACAAACGTCTACATTAGCTGGCTACAGCCGGAAATTGCCCAGTTTCACATGCAGTTGTTTAAAAAATATAAACAGACAGAATGTTGGATGAAAAATGTGCTAAATGAATGAATTCATTACTAACAGATGGGCTTATTGCTATATGCTAACAAATCAACTTAAATATAAATGCAGCCTGTGAAAAGTTTGTCTTTGATTTCAACTTCATGAACTGTCATTCCATAAAGTTGTACAGAAAGTATAAAGGAAGTTTTTGACTTGCAGTGGTGTTTTTAACAGCATTTCAACTATCCCTATTTTAGATGGGAAATCCAGGGCAACTAAAAGCATATCACGGCCGCCCATGTAAAACGTTCAGTAAGGATAAAAAAGAGTCCTTGTACATCACCTTGTCTACATCTAAAGTGTTCAGTAAGGGTAAAAGAGTCCTTGTACATCACCTTGTCTACATCTAAAGCGTTCAGTAAGGGTAAAATAAGAGTCCTTGTACAATGTACATCACCTTGTCTACATCTAAAGTGTTCAGTAAGGGTAAAAGAGTCCTTGTACATCACCTTGTCTACATCTAAAGTGTTCAGTAAGGATAAAAGAGTCCTTGTACATCACCTTGTCTACATCTAAAGTGTTCAGTAAGGGTAAAATAAGAGTCCTTGTACATCACCTTGTCTACATCTAAAGCGTTCAGTAAGGGTAAAAGAGTCCTTGTACATCACCTTGTCTACATCTAAAGTGTTCAGTAAGGGTAAAAGAGTCCTTGTACATCACCTTGTCTACATCTCCCAGTCCCTCTGTGTCCAGCAGGACAAGGGTGTTTCCTGTTGAAGAGGCAAGATCACCACTTAACAATAAGCAATAAGCAGGCTACTACTCGCATAGAGGCAAGATCATCACTTAACAATAAGCAATAAGTAGTCTACTACTCGCATAGAGGCAAGATCATCACTTAACAATAAATAAGTAGGCTACTACTCGCATAGAGGCAAGATCATCACTTAACAATAAGCTATAAGTAGTCTACTACTCGCCTAGAGGCAAGATCACCACTTAACAATAAGCTATAAGTAGGCTACTACTCGCATAGAGGCAAGATCATCACTTAACAATAAGCAATAAGTAGGCTACTACTCGCATAGAGGCAAGATCACCACTTAACAATAAGCTATAAGTAGGCTAGTACTCGCATAGAGGCAAGATCACCACTTAACAATAAGCTTATAAGTAGGCTACTACTCGCATAGAGGCAAGATCATCACTTAACAATAAGCAATAAGTAGGCTACTACTCGCATAGAGGCAAGATCACCACTTAACAATAAGCTATAAGTAGGCTAGTACTCGCATAGAGGCAAGATCACCACTTAACAATAAGCTATAAGTAGGCTAGTACTCGCATAGAGGCAAGATCATCACTTAACAATAAGCAATAAGGAGGCTACTACTCGCATAGAGGCAAGATCATCACTTAACAATAAGCTATAAGTAGGCTAGTACTCGCATAGCCATAGAATATGATAACAGTTCAATAAGTAGGATACTACTCGCATAGCCATAGAATATGATAACAGCTCAATAAGTAGGATACTACTCGCATAGCCATAGAATATGATAACAGCTCAATAAGTAGGCTACTACTCGCATAGAGGCAAGATCATCACTTAACAATAAGCAATAAGCAGGCTACTACTCGCATAGAGGCAAGATCATCACTTAACAATAAGCAATAAGTAGGCTACTACTCGCATAGCCATAGAATATGATAACAGTTCAATAAGTAGGCTACTACTCGCATAGCCATAGAATATGATAACAGTTCAATAAAAGTCACTACAGGGAGAAGAAGGATAGTCAGGATAGGGAAGAATATAGAGGTAAGTGCTAGATTAAACATGACCAGATTAAAGTGCTAGATTAAACCTGGCCAGATTAAACATGACCAGATTAAACATGACCAGATGTTAGAAGAGGGCACAACGTTGGTAGCCAGGAATTGAACCCACAACCTTTCAGGATACTGCATGCTAGCCCAGCTCCTTAACCTCTACACTACTACTGCATGCTAGCCCAGCTCCTTAACCATTATACTACTACTGCATGCTAGCCCAGCTCCTTAACCACTACACTACCACCTACTGCACACTAGCCCAGCTCCTTAACCACTACACTACTACTGCATGCTAGCCCAGCTCCTTCACCACTACACTACCACCACCCTACAGGCTACTACACGCTAGCCCAGCTCTTTAACCACTACACTATTACTGCATGCTAGCCCAGCTCCTTAGCCACTACACTACTACTGCATGCTAGCCCAGCTCCTTAACCACTACACTACCACCTACTGCATGCTAGCCCAGCTCCTTAACCACTACACTACCACCACCTACTGCATGCTAGCCCAGCTCCTTAGCCACTACACTACTACTGCATGCTAACCCAGCTCCTTAACCACTACACTACCACCTACTGCATGCTAGCCCAGCTCCTTAACCACTACACTACCACCACCTACTGCATGCTAGCCTAGATCCTTATCCACTACACTACTACTGCATGCTAGCCCAGCACCTTAGCCACTACACTACTACTGCATGCTAGCCCAGCTCCTTAGCCACTACACTACTACTGCATGCTAGCCCAGCTCCTTAACCACTACACTACCACCTACTGCATGCTAGCCCAGCTCCTTAACCACTACACTACCACCACCTACTGCATGCTAGCCTAGATCCTTATCCACTACACTACTACTGCATGCTAGCCCAGCTCCTTAGCCACTACACTACTACTACATGCTAGCCCAGCTCCTTAGCCACTACACTACTACTGCATGCTAGCCCAGCTCCTTAACCACTACACTACCACCTACTGCATGCTAGCCCAGCTCCTTATCCACTACACTACTAATGCATGCTAGCCCAGCTCCTTAGCCACTACACTACTACTGCATGCTAGCCCAGCTCCTTAGCCACTACACTACTACTGCATGCTAGCCCAGCTCCTTAACCACTACACTACTGCATGCTAGCCGGCACTACTCAAAACGTCACACGTGTTTTGTTTTGACCAGGTGGTGTGGTTGTGTGTGTGTGTGGGCGGTTCTTCCCCTATTCTCTTGTTGTGGCAGTTAGTCCTCTGGCTTACAATAAATGGGAACTTACAATAAATGGGAACTTATAGGAATGTAAAAGTATCTTAAACTGGAAAAAACACCACAATACCCAATACCCTGGTTTAGAGGGGTGAGGTGTGTGTGTGTGTGTGTACACACCTGGTTTAGAGGGGTGAGGTACACACCACATCCAGATTCCTTTGGTTTTAGACTCGATGGTGCTGCCCAGAGCAAACCCTGAGAGATCAAGAGGAACTTCATTACAGACCATGAGCTTTATGCCCCACCCCTTAACATCTATCCACTAATCAGACACTCTGGTTACCCCGCCCACTACATCTCCACCAATCACACACTCTGGTTAGCCTGCCCACTACATCTCCACCAATCACACGCTCTGGTTAGCCTGCCCATTACATCTCCACCAATCACACACACTGCGTTGTCTGCTGTGGCTCTGACCTGTGTGTTTGCCGGCCAGCCGGTTCATGAGGTAGGACTTGCCCGTGCGGTAGAGCCCCACCACGCCCACCACCACCACTGGCTGCTGGATCTGCTCCAGGATCTGCAGCGCCTCCTGCTGGACACGCATGTGCCCGTCAGGCCCGTTATCAACCAGACACACCGGGGCCTGCATGGAGAGAGCCATCTGGGGGGATGCGCGCACACACACACACACACACACACACCACACACACACATCACACACACACCACAATTAACACACACACGAACACGAAACACAAATCACTGGCGAACACATTTGCCACTAGTGGCAAACTTCTCATTGTGGCTAGAACTTGGCTGAAAGTTTGCCTCTAGTGGCCAACATTAGCGTCACTTCTTTTTGGCTCCCAGATACAACTAATGCAGTGACAATAGGAAGACCCTGTAAATAGTAGCAGTAGAATGTAAAATAATGTGATGAAATAGGCTACAAGATAAATAAAAAAAATCAGTAAAAAAGTGCATTGCAGTAGTCTAACCTACTAGTGATAAAGGCATGGATTGCAGTAGTCTAACCTGCTAGTGATAAAGGCATGGATTGCAGTAGTCTAACCTGCTAGTAATAAAGGCATGGATTGCAGAAGTCTAACCTGCTAGTGAGAAAGGCATGGATTGCAGTAGTCTAGTGATAAAGGCATGGATTGCAGTAGTCTAGTGATAAAGGCATGGATTGCAGTAGTCTAACCTGCTAGTGATAAAGGCATGGATTGCAGTAGTCTAGTGAGGCCATCCTTAAAAATATTTTTGTTTGCAGTAACAGCCAAAAAAAATTAAAAATGGGTCGGTAGGTAGGTCAATATGTTTTTTTTTTCAAGATTCAAAGTAAAAAAAAAGTACAATTTTGATCATGGTGATTACGTAGGAATGAATTTACACAAATGTGCATATTGTGACGTAACTGACTGGGTCTTCAACCTGTGCCTTCAGGCGCACCATTGCAAACCTCATTCTGATGCAGGTTATATAGACCAGTCTTTCTCAAACTTCTATGACCGGAGGCCCGGTCATGGCAGACTTTGGGGTCATAGGGCTCATCTACATGTACCCAGAAAGAAGGCTACAATAACTCTTGGCCACGTTATATTGAAATTTGACTATACAATACTCAATGCTATACAGTGTATTATACAGATCTGCTCTGTTTCTAAGGAAGTTCCAAAAAACGTCGTTCTATTAAGTTTCGTTAAATAAATAAATAGCCTTCCAACAGGTTGAAGCGGAGCTTTGATACCAACGTTATCGATTAGTTTCAGTTTCTCTCGCGCAGTCGCGCATTGAATGAATGTTCATACCACCACTTAATTGTAGGGCTCCATGTTTAATGACATCGATAGCAGAAACGTTTGTTTTATTTTTTCGTCGATCCGCGGTTTCTTGATCAACTGCGCAGCAAATTATCAAATGAAGCACCGGGCCAAATTTCACTCCACGACTCCGCGGAACAGCAGTCTCCATGTTGCGGACCCATATTTTGAGAAATGCTAAATAGACCACAACCAATTTCAATACTCCGACACGGTCACCGTTAGACTAGGGGGGGGGGAAGGGATGAGAAAAGTTCTGGCCACAGTTCTTCCAGAACTTCGTGCCAAGTAAAAGCGTTATCAGTTTGTGTGAATGAAACGAAGCGTAGGCCATAGTGTGACATGCGTAAAACCAATGGTGTAGAGATGACGCCACAGGGTTTTATTTAAGTGAGCCACGTTTGCATGTAGGCAATTTATATTCACAATACTTGGGCCTACTAAAATAAATATTATTTTATTGCATTTGTATTGGTTGTTTAGAGTAAAAAAACAATCGGTCGGTATTAACGCAAGTTTACAACCGGCAAGTCGGTCGGACTAAAAGGGGAAAAAAATAAATATTTGGGTCGGTTCTAAATTGACAGGGTCGGTCGGGTTACGGCAAACGAAAATATTTTTAAGGATGGCCCGATAAAGGCATGGATGGCAGTAGTTTAGTGATAAAGGATTGGATTGCAGTAGTCTGGTGATAAAGGCTTGGATTGCAGTAGTCTAACCTGCTAGTGATGAAGGCATGGATTAGTTTCTCTGCATCTTGTTGAGTTAAAAAAGGTTGAACTTTGGCAGTGTTTTTGAGGTGGTGGAAATAAGCTGTCTGGGTAACTTTACTGATATGGGGCTTGAAGCTTAAATCTGTATCGAAGTTGATGGCTAGGCTTGTTACTTTTGATTTTACCTGGTGTGCCAGGTTTCCAAGACTACTAAGAACGATTTTGATCCAACCAAATGTACCTTAAGTATCAAAACTGCTGTTTTGGAGAAATTATATGCAGTTCATATGCAGGAAATACAAAAGTCTGAGCATGGGGAAAAAAAACATTACACTAGCCTACACTTTGCTACACAAATGCAATATTCTGGACATGAAAATGTTATTTTAGTGCATTTCAGAACAACTTTCCCATAACTGCAGTGGGTCTAGGATGCACACACCATCAAAACCGATACATTTTATAAAACGTTTATGTCTTGCAGCCTACCTTTGGAGACAGAAGATTCAAACTGCGTCGCGTGCCACAGAAGATTCAGACTGAACCGCGTGAGGATGTAGAATAGAATGTTGAGATCACCGAACCCTTGAAGAAAACGAATGGAAATGAGCAGGAAACAGCATCCGTATGTAACTGTCAACGCATTATAAGGCAGTTTATAAGACCTACATTTTACATTTTTCGTTTTAAAAGCGACTATCAAGTTAGGAGGACTTAGCCTACATTTAAGTAACAATTGGCGGCATTAGGCCGTTTCTTATTTCCCACGATAAACTCAGACTTGGCTATCCAATAGGCTACAAGACCAAGAGCGTAGGCCTATAGCAACTACACAATTCGCTTACCCGAGAGTTTTAACTTTAAAAGCAAAGATCCTCCGGTTTAACCCTCTCTGGTAGGCTAACAGCCCGACAGCACAGAAGACGCAGAGCACACACGCAGTGCGGATCACATTCGTTATCTTGTGAGAGAGACAAGCTCACAATATTACATCAACACATCTGACTTCAGCCAATAGGCCTACGAGAGCTCAGTGTGTCTTTAGGTTATCTTATCCTATGGGTGAAAGAGTGCAGGGTGCACAGTGTTACACGAACACACTTCACCTCTCGTAAATCACTGTCGTGCCGGTTATAGGCTACTTTCAGTTTAAGCCGGCCGCGCCTCGCCGGTGTTATGTGCCTTCAACTGATTTCTTTGCGCTTGCTCGCGTTGCTCACCACCGCTGCAGTAGTTGTCAAACATTCACAAACAAGTTGTTTTTAACGGTTTTCACTGCAGGGCTGCCAACGAGCAGAAAAATTTACAGGCTGACTGGCTGAGCGCGTGAGAGGCGCGGCTGGCTGAAAGTGAAAGTAAACCGGTAGCCTATCTTTCCCTGTACGTGTCTCATCTGTTTGATGTGCGATCCTCTTTGTCTTGTACCACTGTGTCAATAAAACATACTTTTATGGATGGAACCACGTCTCCTGCATTTTGAGTAAACGAACTTGTTTGCATTACTGAATTTATATTTCTCTGGGTGTAATTCCCATAGTGGCGTAGTCAGGCTATAAAATACCGCTCTTGCCACATTTAGTTAGCCTGATGTAGTCATACTCAATTCTAGTCAGAATATGAGTCTGATACTGCTCCATTGGGACGTAATTATGGGGCGTGTTTCAACCGATACAGGGGGGGAATGCCTCTGCACTCAATTGGATAGACCTAACCGATCAGAGCAACGAAATAGCTTACCGTGAGGTGTAGGAAGAAAACACACAAACCATCCTTCTTCTCCACAAATGCCTTAAAGAAGCCCTATGCAGGTCTGGTTATTCCTTCACTGTTTCTGGGTTTTCGCCTGATTTGGGCTCGCATTATTCACGACATAGCTCCCCCTGCAGCTTCGGTAGCAACCCAGACAGCAAAATATATTTGGGCCAGATTTGGTCCAGATCTTCATTAGCATTTGGCGCAGATCCTCTAAACGGACCTGCCCCGGGGTAATTTCTTCCAACGGGCCAATACCGGAACAGGTTGGAATTACGGATCAGAGACAGAACTGGCCCAGTACAGTTAATATTGCCATGGCATTTGGTGCGGATCTGGCCCAGACTCATATTCTACATCTGGGGCTCATCTGGCCCTGGTCTGTGATTCATATTTAAGCTATCAGACAATTACACAATTTGTAATTTTCAAAATAGTTTTTTATTTTAAAAAGGCAAAAGAGAACACTGTGTCCGCTAGCCTAAGCTTAGGCCTAGGCCTACAACATAACAGAAATCAATATGTGAAATATAAGGCTTATGTTGATAAACAAACTCCGCTAAACGCACTGAAGGAAAATGTCATGTTAACATAGTCCGTTGCATCTAACCGGCTGATGTCCCGATGATGATGACGACGGCGCTCAGCTGTGTCGGAGGAAGATTACTGGCAGTCTGGGGAGCACTGAAAGCACAGAACAGTTGGGCGATCCTGCAGATCAGCAGATCGGTGGACTTTGACAGCGACAGTTTGTTGTTTCGTGAGAGTTCTTCGACGTTAGCTAGGCTACTCAATCCAGACTGCAGGGCAGGCTGCTATCATGGCAGCTCGCAGGTCAGCAGCAGTTCCTTGGTCGCGGCAGCGGCAGATCTCTCGCAGAGGCTAGTAGCTGTCCTGAGAAATATTTTCGAGCAGACGGTGAATAGCAGCGCCATTCCCGGATGGATGTCAGAGGACCAGGGCAAAAACTAGCCCAATGGACTGACGTTAATGTTAGGCATCAACCTGCGATTCTTCCTCACTGCTCCTGTGAGACGTACAAAAAGCACACAAAGCAAAGAAACAAAGAGTAAATATTAGATTCAACATCCAAAGATTATTTATTTTATAACAGTAACGTCAACAACGCATTGCATACCAAACCGGATAAACTGGAGGACAGCGACAATTCTTGTGGACCAAGTTTTTCCACTCTAAATCCATTTTAAACAGGCTTAAAAAAACGCTGACCGTCTAAAGCTAACTGCAGTGCTACTAGCAGCAAGGCTAGCTAGCTACAGACAAATGGCTACGAATTTGCAGCTAACACACAATGGACACGATATTAAGCGATTTTGGTGAATAAGCAAAGCTCATCAATTTAGCCTTAAAGCTCATATTCACATAGTTGTGTATGCATGTTTAAAAGAACCTAGACTACAAGCTAACCGTAGCTACTACCCAGCTTGTCTGGCACGTTTCAGGTTGTCAGAATTTCAGAGTAAACTAAGTTTGTAAACTTTCATGTTTAATACAGAACAGGCCTACATATTTAGCAGACTAAAATGACATCAACACCAGTTTACATTTAAAATGATACTTGTATAATGTACTTACCAATAATCACAAAGACGGTGCAGCCTGTAGTCTTCCACTCTGCATAATCACATAACCAGAGACGGTTGATAAAGGATCTTTGACATAACGTAGTTGCAGTTGCAGGTTTATGTGGGGGAAAAGCGTTCCGTTAGTTGTGGCGCGTCAGGTCTGCGCAGCTCCTGAGGATCTGGCCCACACCCGCCGGGCGGACTCAATTCAGTTGTGGCGCGTCTGGTCTGCGAAGCTGCCCCGGATAGGCGCCGCACCCGCTGGATGGACTGTCACAGTCAGAAGCTACAGACAAGTCTGGCGCAAAGTTGGTGCAGATCTGCATAGTGAGTGCGACTGCTGCGACTGGAAGTGACTGCTACGCTAAACCCCCAATAGCTAGCGAGCTAGCATCAATAAACAAAGCTAAACACATAGGGCTCACAATAAAACGGTCGAGCAAAAATCACATTACAAAAACGAAGTTCACCCAAAGGTAGGCTACTTACAATTTCAACAGCAACAAAGCCAAGTCGGAATCCGTTTTGCAGTCTTCTTAGAAACTTCAATCTGACTACATTTTCGAGTATTTCCGCCGAATTACATCCGGTTGTGTTCCGACCGTGACCAGAAAGTTGCATATTCGTTTTTTCCGCGGAGAAGCACTAGGGGGAGACGAAGCACCCACCAAACGACCCAAAAAGTGTTGTAGAACCATCAGAACGACTCTCAACCTGCATAATTAAGGTAATTTTTGCTAAAATTGTTGCATAGGGCCTCTTTAACATTGTTTTCTGGTTAGTGCCGTCAATAACTCCTAGCCTACAACACTCATTAGCGAAATCTAAGATACAGTACATCCCAGACAGCACACATACATCTGCCCGATGTCGGTTTCAGATCAGCATGGAATCCTCCCATATAATAAGTCGCAGGGGTATCGGCCTGAAGTCGCTTCCATGTATGTTGGCTTTTGATCGTTCCTACTACCCAAAGCAGATCCCGCTATCTGTTTTTTTTTACCCCAGCTTCCATGTATGTTGGCTTTTGATCGTTCCTACTATCCAAAGCAGATCCCGCTATGTTTTTTTTACCCCAGCTTCCATGTATGTTGGCTTTTGATCGTTCCTACTATCCAAAGCAGATCCCGCTATGTTTTTTTTACCCCAGCTTCCATGTATGTTGGCTTTTGATCGTTCCTACTACCCAACGCAGATCCCGCTCTATCTGTTCTTTTTTTTGCGTGTGTAGCAGGCAGCCAGGCACGTCAGATCAGCCTCCTGGAGCAGCGATTTTCAGGTTGGTAAATTCACTCATGTAAATTGTCAGAAAATAGGCATTGTGTCAATTGTATGACTGTTTATATATTTGCCTGCTAGGCTAAGCCATAACTTGGTGTACATTACTTTATAAAGAGCTGTTTTGGGGTAATTACAACTTCGTTGTGAACTAATTCACGTTAGCTAGTTGAGCTAACACTGGAAAATATGTTAAACCTAGCTAGCGGCTATGGCGAAATGTTAACACTACAGCATCCATGATTACCGGTACAAGGACAGCAATATGCTTGGGTGTAAGAATAGCAAGTTATTATTTGACCGTGAGACTTCACCCAGGAAAGGCTGTCGTTTTTGTATGGAGAGGTGGGAGCTAGGCAAACGTTACTGTCTTGGCTGAGCTAACCTGCTGGTCGTGTCATCATAACGCCTTTTCACAGAGGAAATGCACAGATGCATCAGCCGAAGTTCCCAAAGCAAATAGGCTACGTTTCAGTCCCAACTTCCTCTAGTCACTTCCAGAGTTCATGTTTTGGCCGGCGTTAGCGCGCTAGCCAAGTAACGGCATTAGCTCGCCTTTGCTTGATTGAAATATCAACTGAGGTAATGCTAATGGGTTTGAAATCTATTTCTCCGAGCTCGGTAGTGGTTCTCTGCATCTATGAAAATGCATTAACAGCAATCGGTAGGGTAGGAATTTATAACAGTGTTACGTACAGTCTACCCCTAGCGGAGCGGAGTTTTTTGCATGTATCTTAAGACGATTGAGTGACACGGTAATCAACACACTTCCTGTATACCTCATTCAAAAGAGGAGAGTCTTTTCTTCAAGAAAAATCCAAATTTACTTACCTCTGAACATTGTGGTCAGTCCTTCGACCGATTATTTGAGCTTTGTGCCGACTTTTTCTGATTTTGACAGAACTAGAGATTTCGGCTTGACGTTCGCGAAGTACCAACACAGTTGCGTACAGCGCCGTTGTAATACAATTTAAACAAACATTTCACACCGTAAACGATTTTCATGTAGTAAATAATGTTGGTACATTTGTATGTTGTTAAATTACTTCGTCAAAGAAGATTTTTGGTGGCTAAATACGTGGTAAGGATCATTTTAAGATTAGCTTAGATTTAGCTCCACCATAACGGCAAGTAGTTTTCATACTTACGCGTCTATAAACTGTTAACTGTTAACTCTGTTGCCCATGAAATAATAAATGAGAAGTCCTCAAATCATTGGTAGTGCAGTAGTGAAATATTTTATGTTACATTCAAAAGTGTATCAAGTGTTTAATCACAATCACAGGAACAGAAACTGCCACTGTACAGTGTCCAGTAGCCGACGCGGCATAACATAAATGGTTCAAAGTGTGGGATGCACACAACAACTTAGTAGCAACTACATTCATTGTTTTACTGTTAAAAACAAACTGCAAAATGCATTATATTTGGGGAACACTCAACACCACATATAGCATTAAAACGTGTAATTTCATGAAGGCTTTGTGTCAGAAACACAACATTTGAAGTAGGCTACTTCTGTACTTGTAAGCACCACACAACACTTAGATATTGAAGTGCAATACTACAACAAGACCTGGTAAGACCAGAAACATGACGCCTGTAATGATTAAAGTGCAATTACAAGAAGACCTTGTAAGACCAGTAATACAGCATGGCACAAGTGATTAATTGAATGCGGCCCTTGTAAGACCAGGACATAGAGAACAGAGCAGAGAACAGAGCAGAGAACTAATGATAAACATTGAATGAGGCCCTTGTAAGACCAGGACATAGAGAATAGAAAATAATTCAGAATAATATTTACAAATATTCGGAAAATCACACACAAAGGAACTATATACAACTATTCTCATTTAAAATTTTAAATGCGGCCCTTGTAAGGCCACTGGTTAGCACACTGGACTTGTAACCAGAGGGTTGCCGGTTCGAGCCCCAACCAGTGGGCCGCGGCTGAAGTGCCCTTGAGCAAGGCACCTAACCCCTCACTGCTCCCCGAGCGCCGCCGTTGAAGCAGGCAGATCACTGCGCCGGGATTAGTGTGTGCTTCACCTCACTGTGTGTTCACTGTGTGCTGTTTGTGTTTCACTAATTCACCGATTGGGTTAAATGCAGAGATCAAATTTCCCTCACGGGATCAAAAAAGTAAAAAAAAGAAAAAAAAAAAAAAAAAGACCAGGACATATAGAATAGAAAATAATTTAGAATAATATTTACAAATATTCGGAAAATCACATACAATGGAATTTAAAAATAACTTTTTTTTAATGTTTTTTTTGTTATGTTTTTTTTTTTTTTTTTAAGGGTTTTTTCACAGTTCAAAAACGGTCGCCGCCTCCACTGCTGCGTCTGCTCGGCACACGTCACAGTACCATGTACCCTCTGGTACCATGGCGACGTTGACGCACTCGGCGTGGTACCAGAGGGTACAGGAGTCGCATTGCACAAACAGTCGTTGCCCTCCCTGCCCGCAGAAGGCACACCTCACTGCCTCCCGGAGCTCCCTGTCTGCCTCCTGGGCCTCCCTGGCAGCCCGGGCCGATGCCTGTAGCGCCTCCCTCTGCTGCCGAGCTTCCTGCTGTGCTGCCTCCTTCTGCCGTTTTGCGGCCTCCCTCACAGCCCGCGCGGCCGCCAATGCAGCGCGCTGTGCAGCCTCCTGCTGCTGCCGGACGACGCGCTGGTTTGCCCGATCCTGCCGGGCCTGTTCTCGTCTGGCTTCCTCTGCCCGCTTCTCTGCTAGCAGCGCAGCGTGAGTGTCGCTGGTGATCACTCTCGCGGGCAGAGGCATCCTTCTTCCCCGCCCCTGGGACGGCCGGTCGAATTGAGGCGGCATTAGAATTTCGGCCAATGCCGCCGGGATGACACCGGCCCTTACCAGGGGGTTGGGGAAGCGGCGGCAGGTCGGGCACTGTCCGGTGGCGGTGGCCACAGCAGTCGTGTTGGGGGCAGCAGTGGTGGTGGTGGAGGCAGCGGTGGCGGTGATGGTGGTGGAGGCAGCGGTGGCGGTGATGGTGGCCAATGAGGAGGAGGCAGGTGGGCCCCAAGGCGTCGGGACGGCGGTGGTGGTGATGGTGGCGGGACCCCTTTGCGATGAGACGGTGGTGGTGATGGGGTCTTCGGAGACAACGCTGGTGGAAACTACGGTGGTGGACAGGGGTACGGGGTCGGGTACGGCATTGGCGGCAGCGGTGTTGATGTGGCTGGTGGAGGCTGTGGGGGTTTCCTCGCCGGTGCTGGGATGGGAGGTGGACGAGTCATCGTCTCTGTCCTCCGGGTCGATGTATTCATCCGTTGGGCGGGTGGTAAGGCCTTTGACGAGCTGCAACACAAGAAAAAAACAGATACTATGAGTGGAGTGTTTAAACAAATGAAAATACAAATCATTTAACTTTTCATGATGGTTGTATTAGTATTATTATTATTTTTGTCAACTCACCTTGGACTCGTCCACCGCCTTCCTGTCCAGCGGGAACAGGCCTCTGTACTTGAACCCACTCTGGATGTTGTGTGGGTTACAGGCCTGCTCCAACCCGACCTTCAGCACCGGCGTGAAGTTCTTCTTCCCGATGATAAGGTTGCCTCTCACCAGCCCCAGATGTCTCGCCAGATCTGAAAATGCCGCCTTCAGAGGGCCGTACACCGACACATCCAGCGGCTGGAGCACATGGGTGGCGTGCGATGGCAGGCACGCCACCTCGATCTGGTTCGCCCGACAGAAGTCGACCACTCTTGTCCCAACATGAGTGTCATGTTGGTCCATGAAGAGGAGGAGTGGTCGCTCCTGCCGGGCATATTTCACGAAGTGCTCCAGCCACTTCAAAAACAGCTCACTGTCCATGTACCCCGTATCCGACACACCGTAGAGCGCATTCGTGGGCCCCTCCAGACCGTAGGCTGTGCTGGGGAGGCACTTTGCGAAGATGACAAATGGTGGTATGGCCTCCCCAGCAGCGTTTACGCAGCAGTGCACCGTGACGTGTTCTCGGGTTGTCACCTGCTGCGCATACACGGTCTTCTGGCCTTTACCACAGAGAACACGCTTTCTGGAGGAGCCCTTGTCGCCGAATCCGGTCTCATCGCAGTTATAGATGAGCTCAGGGGTCCCGCGGAATCCGAACCGATCGTACAGGGCCTGGCAGATGTGGAATAGCTCGTCCACCCGTGCCACCGTAGCCCCGTGAATCCTCTCCGTCTCGATGTAATTCGGTCTTCTTGAGGCTACGGTGGGGTGGCGAGCTCGGAAGCGGCTCCACCACATCTGGCTCAGGCCCTTTTCCATGTTCAGGAACGGATTCGTCCGTCCCGACGCCTTGCATATTTCAAAGGCCAGCACTAACGCCACTGATTTAGTTATTGGGAAGGCGTGTGCTGCCATCCAGAAAATATACGCCGTCAGGGCCATCTCCTCACTGGGCAGCAATGCCCGGTTAGGGTGGGGGAGGTGGGAATATTTCCCCTTCCTCCAATCTTGCAGGGTGGTGTGGGGGATGCCGTATTCGGCCACCACCTTACGGAGGCTCCCTCCCTCCTCCAGGGCCAGCAAGGCCAGCCATAGGTCCTCCTCCGTGTACGTCTTGGCACGTGGCATTTTCTATAAAAAGAACATACAGTTTAACAAACATTTGTTATTTTATTACTATTATTAGATTATATTAAATATATTATGAAAGAAAAAAAAAGTATAGTTAATTTCCTTTCACTGATTAGTGCACAAAGCAGCACAATAGACACAAATGTCAAACCTGCCTTTTGAAGACAATAATGGCTCTCCCTGGTGGCACTTTTATTTATTCACAGCCTAGAAAACTTGGTCTAACACAGGGGTCGGCAACCTTTTCTTTCCAAAGGGCCATTTTTTGATGGTAAATACAACATTAAATCAGTCTGGGGTCACAAAGACATCAGAGACGTTTAAACACAGATAGTCAGTCCCTACACTTTACTAAACTACCATTGTATACTATTATCGTCATGGCTATACTGTATTTTCCATTAATTGCTATCATGAAAATATAAATATAGCCTATTAGTCTGTATACTTCAAGTAAAGCTTGACAATTAAATAAAATGATATTAAAATATTTTATTCATTTTCATATTAAGAAAAAGCTGGGGCCCCTGGTCTAATAGTTAATATAGGCATACTGAAACAGAATAGTTAACTGTGTAGTTTTGGTTCACAGTTTATATTTTAAACTGAAAATATATACTTCTGTGTAACAATATATGGCTATCAAACGACGCTAGTTCAGTCTCTCGTCTCTTCTCGCGACGTATTCTGAAGGGCCGTTACAAAAGTATAAAAACCGTCCTTTAATTTTCACGCTAACATTCTAAACACAACGGAAAAAGTGAATTCAACATGTCTACTCGACTTTTCATCTGTTTGCACTAACACATTTTGCCACAAGTCGTCGCTATAGTTGTTTTAACTCTTCCCCACTTTATTTGAGGACAAACGCCAAACCCGCCCCCGTGGCCATTTTGAGAAGTGTTCAATGTAGAAAAGGTATGTCGCCATACTTACTTCTCTAGTGCAGTCCGTTCTCGTCGGTAGTCCTCCAAACGATGTCCAGCAGAAAGATGACAAATCAGGGTTTCCAACGGTATTTAAGTTTTTTGTTGACCCGGAAATGATTAATTACATTCGCTGAAAAAAGTAAACTGTACACAACTGTGTGTTCACGTGAATATCAAAGAATGTTCAGAGACAGCTGTACGTAACACTGTTATAAATTCCTAGACATTAAAGATGAAAGTGTTGCAGTGATTTAATTGTTGTTTTTGTCTCTTGCAGAGGAAGAACCTGATTTTTGGGGGAACATTTTCTAACAGCATTTTTTCATCATTCAGACTTTCAATAAAAAAACATTCAATAAAATGAATTGAAAATATTTCTGGCATCTTTCTTGTGTCTATAGATCTAATAATTTATAGCCTAGTGTAAAATGTGCAATCTCAAGTTCCGACCTAAATAAATAAAGGTCTTATAATCCAGGGGTGGGCATAGCTTTGATGAGTCGTTGAAACATTGGCTCATTGTCGTTTTCGATGATTTGCCGACATCTCGGCGATGTCTTGCCAATGAGCAAATGCTTCCTATGCGATGTCTTCTAGACTATAACGGCATTCATCGGCCCGACATCGGTAAGATTTATGTGTGCCGTCTGGGATATAGGGTAGGCTATTAGGAAAAAACTGATAGCCTATATCCCCTCCGTTTTTAACATGTTAAACAGCTAAGAAAGGCTGTCACAAATCCCTCGAACAGGTCAGAGAATCAGAGATTTCAACAGAGCCGGACAGTAACGGAGTACATTTACTTGAGTACAGTACTTGAGTACAATTTTGAGGGATCTGTACTTTACTCGAGTATCATTTTTGGGGAGTACTCATAACTTTACTCAAGTACATTTGAGAGGCAAATATTGTACTCTTTACTCCACTACATTTCTATCCATAACCGTGAGTACCCGTTACTTTTTCTAAAAAAAAGCAAAAAAGAAAAATCTCGGAAACCCTCAATTTGTTGTTTCCCTCTCAAACGTGATTGGATTGTGCAGGCGCCAATGATTGGGACAGCCTATCAGCAATCACCTTCAGCTTTCCGCCAAAGTCAACTCCATGGTCAGATTTAGATAACAGATGAAACCATGGACGAAACAATGGATAAAGACGCAGCAGGTCCATCCCGGGAATGTGCCAACCTGTGGCTCCACCTTGCCAGACTATTTCAATTTTCTGAACAAGTTAATGATAGTTTTCGCTTCAAATGTTTCAATTACAAAATAGTATTTTGTATTTGAAGTACATATTTTAAATACATACGTATTAGAAATACTGCCCATCCCTGGCAACATGGTAAAAAGATGAAAATGACTTGATTTTACTTTCAATTCCTTTTACATTCTCCAAGGTATTAACATTAACATTTTTCATAACTCCATGTAGGACGTTTCTGTACATAAATGTAAGCACTGTGGCAGTAGTAATGCAATATTTAGAAAATGTAGGCTACTCTTGTACTCTTGATACTCAAGTACTTTTAAAAACAAGTACTTCAGTACTTTTACTTAAGTAGACATCTGACTGTTGTACTTGTACTTGTACTTGAGTAAAATTGAGCAAAGGGTGTCTGTACTTTTACTCAAGTAATGAAGCTGTGTACTCTGTCCGCCTCTGGATTTCAAACGAACGAGGGAACATGTCGCAATGCAACAGCGCTGTTTTCCCTTGATGAAAGTGAAACCACGAGTTTTCCCACATCTCAACTTTGGCCAAGTTCAAGTTTCAAGTTTTCAGAAATAATCGTTTTCAGTGATAAAACCTCATTAAATTATATGCATTTTCCATATGGGGTCTTAAAAGGCATGTATCCTTCTAGCCACAACGTTTTTGTTTCAAATGTAACTTTGCCTTAGTAACAGAATGTCCCGCCTAGGGTAGACAACTGAATGACTAGACAGAGGCTGATTTACCAAAATACAAAAATTTATTTTATTTACAACCACTATTATTTTCAATGTTCTGAGCGGTGATTTTTTTCACAAGAATTAGACAGTAACAGGCACCCCACACAGACATTCAAACATTGTAAAGAAAATAAGAAAAGGGCACTTCCCACCCTAGTGGCAGGCAAGGGAAACAAAAACAAAAAGGGTGCAGCTCTCTACTATAGCCACTGCTGATAGTAGGGGGGCCTATGTGTCTAATTTGGGGGCTTGTGGGATTCGCATGTTAATTTTTGGAGAGTAGTATATCTTTGTTCTAGGGGTTCTTAAGAGTTAAAAAAAACATGTCTCCATTTTTTTTTGAAGGTTTTGAAGGACCCACATCAAAGGTCAAATTCAGAAAAGGTCAGATTTGGTGTTTTGTCCATAAACCTCACATTGCTGGTATTATAGCATAGGGTTTGGTGCCAAAAAGCAAAGACATTCTACAAGGTAGTGTGCAAAAGTGGGCCACATAAACAATATAACATTATAAAACATTTTTAGGCTGATGATTGATCTCTTTAACAAGAAATTGTGCCTAAAATTCTCAAAATTGTCCGCTTAAAAAATAATACTTCAATATCAATACTATCAATTCATGCCTATTAATGTGCTTGAGTGTAGGCCTAGCCTACTCTGCCAGTTCTTGTCTACACCCATTCAGAGCACAAAGTGCAGAGATCTCTGTTAAATCAAGTTTAACAGACTTTTACATAGTACCAGCTGAAGTCTGAAAGGCCTTCCGTAGCCTATGTAAGTGTGAAGAAAAGAAAGGGTAAAGGATCAGATAGACAAACAGACAGGTGTGTGTGTGTGTGTGTGTGTAAGAGAGAGAAAGAGAAAGAGAGACACTACCAGCCTGGAAGGATTATGAACTTTCAGGCCCCTGGGCCCAGATGTATTAAGGGTCCCCCACTAATTGTTGCGGGGGACATTTTTTTAAATTTATTTGATGTGATTTCCTGTATTCTGGTGCATTTTGGGGATGGTCAATACTTTAATTCAATCAGATTCATAGCCTATGTGTTGATATGATGTGTTGATATTGAGGCAATGATTCCATGCAATGGCTTGGGCCCCCTGACTCCTTGGGCCCCTGGGCTTAGGCCCGGTAGGCCCGTGCAGTAATCCATCCCTGACTACCAGTGACAGTTGGCTGATGATAGGCAGTGATAGAATTTAGAATATCGAATAACCTGAAGCACATAGTGCTCTGTTCTTCATGGTTGGTGATATTAGTGACCTTCTAGCCTTCTACATTTGAGCAAGCACATTTTCATAGTTCATGGTGGCACAGTCTAGTTAGGTTATATTCTGAGGTGTGTCTTTCTGTTAGTCAGGTGATGGCACACATATTCTAAAAGAAACAGATGTGGGGCTATGTATCCAGTGGCAGATATGTGTGGACTGGTGAATTACCCATCACTAGAGACATATGCCAAATTGCTTGTTTTTGTCCATGAGAGAGTATGGAGATGGGGATCACGGATCAGCCAACGATTACATTGTTACAGTGCAGTTATTTTACAACAGAACAAAGCAGTTTGGCACAGGAACTGCTACAAATCCACCTGTAACAGTGAGCATCTGCAGCATGCTAAGATTCCCTACTAGAAATCATGTGAAGCAGGCAGGACTCAGTGTCTTCAGAAAAGACGTGGTAGACCATCTTCTGAACCTGCAGCAACACCTGCAACTGCATCAAGTCCATCTAGAGGGACTTTGTTCACTTGTTCAGCAGCAGCTGCTGGCAGCATAGATAAGTGCTTCTTCTGTCAGAAGCAGACAAAAGAGCGTCTTCATGAGGTGTCCTCTTTCAATGCAGGCAACCAACCAAGAACTATAAGTAATATTTTGAAGTCAATGACTTTTAACAGGTAGCCAGTGTAAAGATGCTAGGATGGGGGAAGGGCTTAATAACAGATGTCTTAAATGACTGCGGTACATGCCCTGATAGAATTATTTATAATCTAGAGCAAAACATTATCCAGGAAGGGGAGACCAGTCTTAAGAAGGTGAGTACAAATGGTTTAGTAGACTAGTTGTAGATTATGATGAGGAAATTGTGGAGGTGAGATCTAATATGTTGTGTATATGTAAATGAATTAAAATTGTTTGAGGTCTCATCTGTGATTCTGTGATTTTGCTATCTTTCAACAATGGAGTATGTGTATTGGGTGAAACTGATTGGTTATTGATCTTATCTCTAATTGTTTGACATACAATCATAATACTGACATACAATCATACTGTTGAAAATAAGAAAATAACTGTTTTGTGAACTTTATTCAACATAGCCAGTGATTTAGGCGAAATTTATGGTGTTAATTATAGTGAAATATACAATTTCACCAAAATAGGGTTAAAACAGGTAAAAAAAAATGGAGACATACTTTTTCTCCATGTTCAATGACCTCTAAAGACAGTCCAACCACTCTCCAAAAATTTAAATTTCAATCCCACAGAAACCACATAGGCCCCCTGACTATGAGGGACGGATACGGTATCAGGCCAACCACGACGAAGTGGAGGCATAAGGCGTAGTACCCAGACTGAACACAAGGGGAGGGTCTATGGGACTGCAAAGCAATTCACACACACACTACAAGAAACTATTCCATAAGCGTTTAAATGGGAAAAATTACTTCTCTACTCACAACAGTGATACACCCCAAAATGGGCACACAATGAACCCAGTAACTTCTTGATACTATAAATAGTGCAATACACCCCAAAATGGGCAAGCTGATATATGCACACACACACTGTGAATATGCTAATGCAGGGGGAGGGGGATAGTTGAAGAGGTCAGGTCTGGATATCACGGACAGGTGACTCAGCCCGCAACACAAAGAGCAGGACAACTATACAGTTAGCTACACAAAGAAAACCCAAACAAAACATACAATTATCCACAAAACAAAATAACAACCTTTGGGTGCACTGTTACAAAGTGGCCAGGGGAAAACAGGGATTGACCACTTTATGCTGACGTTCGAGGGGAAAACAGTGATTGACCGCTTTATGCTGACGTTCGAGGGTGCAGAGAAACGGCACACCTCCTGAAATAGACCAGCAGAGAATTACATCAATAGATAGATAGATAGATAGATAGATAGATACTTTATTGATCCCCAGGGGAAATTCAAGGTCTCAGTAGCATACAGACAACACACACACATTCACTGACAGCAGAAAAAGTAATTAAAAGTATATAATATAAAAAACACAACTAAGCAATAAGGACAGTAGAAGATAAAGAATATATGTAGCAGATGTAGCAGATGACTTCGGAGGGACAGCAACGAGAAAGCAGACACCAAACGCCGACACCAAACAATTCTCCCAGCAAGACAGCACAGGTGAGCTTTCGCGGGTCATTCAGCAAGACAGCACAGGTGAGCTTTCACGGGTCATTCAGCAAGACAGCACAGGTGAGCTTTCGCGGGTCATTCAGCAAGACAGCACAGGTGAGCTTTCGCGGGTCATTCAGCAAGACAGCACAGGTGAGCTTTCGCGGGGTCATTCAGCAAGACAGCACAGGTGAGCTTTCGCGGGTCATTCAGCAAGACAGCACAGGTGAGCTTTCGCGGGGTCATTCAGCAAGACAGCACAGGTGAGCTTTCGCGGGGTCATTCAGCAAGACAGCACAGGTGAGCTTTCGCGGGGTCATTAATTTAACAAGACGAATGCCCTACGTCAGGTAAGCCTCGCAGCCGGAGGCGCAGTGAAGGCGGAGCATAGGCAGGGATCTTGGGACATGTAGTACACTTGATCTGCCCGTTACACAAACATAGGCTAAGCCTAATCTAACAGGCTCAGATGACGTGATAGACCAGGCGCTGTTGCTCACCTGTCCATCATCGTAAAGTCCGATATGATTGGTCCGCCCGATCTAGGGCGAGCATACTTGCTCCACAATAGACCTCTGAAGTTCGCCTACAAAAAAGATCCAAAACGGCCATCTTTGCCCATATAAGGAGATCCGGTTGTTAATTGAAGCTAACTACCTATGGTAAATTGCATTACAAGTTAGCTCTGGGATAGCAAAAATCTAAGTGTGCCACCTTCACTTACCGGAGATCACAGTATCCACTCGAAGGCAGAGGACAAAAGTGTGTTCAGGAAAACGTATGCATTTCAGACTTTTTCATCCCCACGAGACTTTAACAGGTGCGATAGTGCATTTCTCAAAACAATTAGTGCATGTCAATGAAACTGTCAGTGTCATCAAAATGAGAAGTCTTGACACCATCGTTTATGAACAAGATAGTCAAATGGCTTTGTCATGTTTTCATTATGACAGTTCTCTCAGTGTTTTCCAATGCAAAAAAAAGGTCAGAACTCGGTGACACTACCTGAACATGCTCAAGACAGCACTATAGAGTACTTGTACAGCCATTTGAAAACTACAGTAAAGTTACACATTGCTGTAGTTAGGGGAGTAAGTGAGTACAAGACACTGAATACGTACATTTTTACTGTAATTCAACAGCATTGTGACAGAATTTGATAACTAGTTCACCAATTTTGTATGTAATGACTCAAGCAATGAAATGAAGACTATTAGTTTTATTGGGAACGACTATTCAGTATCCATAAGTATAGTTAATTTTGACTGACATGACATAAGCAAATGATAATGTTAAAAAACAGCAGAGAATTGTATGAAAGCAACTGATACATGTCCAAACGCATTTGCAATTTGTTCAGAGGAAGGAGAAATTGCTACTATGATGTGCACAAATGACTAAATGTTGTGGAGGTTGAACTAATAGTTATGAGAATTTTCATTCTGATCTGAAAAAAGCACCAAAGCGACTGAGAAAAACTGTAACAGAAGAGAATAACATGGAATTAATAAAAGACATCAAAGTAGAGGAAGTAAATAAACAAATTCGAGACATGAAATTAGGAAAAGCTCCAGGTGATGATGGTTACACAAACGAATTTTATAAAGCATTTAAAAATGAATTAACTCCCATACTGGTTGAAGCATATAATCATGCACTACATACAGGAAGATGGGCACAAACTTGGACATCATCTATAATAACTCTTATACACAAAGAAGGGAAGGATGCCACAAGGTGTCCTTCTTATAGGCCCATATCACTACTCAATACAGACCACAAAATAATATCAGCCATATTAGCAAACCGGTTAAAAAAAGTTATTGCAGATATAGTAAACATTGATCAGTGTGGATTCATACCGGGAAGACTATTGGGGGATAATATTAGAAGAACCTTAAATATAATTGATTATGCTCAAAGGCAAAGTAAGGATTTCGGTTTAATTACATTAGATGCAGAAAAGGCATTTGATTTAGTTAGCTGGCCATTTATGTTTGAGGTTCTTAATAAAATAGGTTTAAATAAAATATTTTGTTTATGGTTAAAAGCAATATATAGTAATCCAACCTCTAGAGTAAAAACGAATGGTACTTTATCTAGAAATATTAAAATACAAAGAGGTACTAGGCAAGGAGACCCTCTCTCTCCTCTTTTATTTGCAATATATATTGAGGTGTTAGCAGCAACAATAATAGACAAAACACAGATATAAAAGGGATACATATAGGACAAGATGTACATAAATTAGCATTATATGCAGACGATAATATAGTTTATTTAGCAGAAGCAGAAGAATCAGTGCCGGAGTTAAAGAAAATAATCAGAATATAGTACATTTTCAGGATATAAGGTAAATGAACATAAATGTGAAGCCTTAATAATTGGGAAAGAAATTACACAAGAGGTCAAAGATTGCTATAACTTTAAATATGTGCAGAAGATAAAATATCTAGGTATCTACATAAGTAAGAAACTGAATGATTTGTATGAGAATAACTAAGGTAAGGCCGGATTTGAATAGATGGAGAATAATACCAGAAGGAATGTTCGGAAGGGTGGAAACCATTAAAATGATGGTCCTCCCAAGATTTTTATTTTTGTTTCAGGCATTACCATTGGCACTCTTAGAATCCCAGTTTAAGGTATGGAACAAATTGATTTCTAATTTTATTTGGAATAATAGAAGACATAGAATTAAATTAAAATCTTTAACTCAACAAAGGGAAGAAGGGGGGTTAGGTGTGCCAAACTTACAAAACTACTTTTATGCAACACAAATTCAAACAATAATGAATAATTAGAATAGAAAGAGAATTGGCAACTGTATCGTTAGGGACTTTACCTTTTCTAGGGAAAAAGACTCAAAATCTTCACACAGGTCAAAATTTTAGCATTCTGAACACAATAAGAACTTGGAAACGAATTTGTAAAAAACTAAAAATAAAGACTGATTATGTTTATCTCGGGGAGATGGCGCATGACCCAGACTTCCTACCAAATAGAATGGATCAAATCTTGGACTGTTGGGCTAATAAAGGATTAATATCATTTTCTCAAGTTTTGAACAAACACATGGTGGATACATACAGCGGGAAAATAAGTATTGAACACGTCAACATTTTTTTTCAGTAAGTATACTTCCAGTGAGGCTATTCGCATGAAATTTTCTACAGACATTAGTATTAATTAAGGTAATCCACACATATTAAAAAATCCAAACATTAATGTCCCTAAGTAGAGTTATGAGTAAAAAAGTGGAATGGCACAGGGAAAAAGTATTGAACACGCTAAGAAAAAGCAGTACAGAAAGGCAAGGAATGGCAAGGAACGAGCTGGAATCTATACGTAAATAGAGAGTAATTATCCCTCCTATCTGTGCAAATGAATATAAGCTGGGTTAGTACATATTGATGAGCTATAAAAAGGTTTTTTGTTACCAAGTTGTCACACAAGAAACATTTCATGATGGGTAAAAGTAAAGAGCTCTTTCAAGACCTTTGCAATATTATTGTTGCAAACCATATCTGGTTACAGATGCATTTATAAACTTCAGAATCATCCAGTAAGCAGTATTGGAGCCATTATCTGCAAGTGGAAGGAACATCACCGCATCATCAATCGGCCATGTACAGGATCTCCTCACAAGATTTCTGACCAAGAAGTCAGAAGGATAGTCAGAAGTGTAGCCTAAGAGCCAAGGACCACTTGGAGAAAGCTCCAGAAAGACTTGCAGGCAGCAGGTTAAATTGTTACAGAGAAAATCATAGGTAATGCACTCCACCGCCAAGGCCTCTATGCACGCTTACCCCGTATGACTCTATTACTGAAGAAAAACATGTCGAAGCTCATTGAAAGTTTGCTACACAACATTTGGACAAGCCTATGAAATACTGAGAGAATGTATTCTGGTCAGGTGAGAGCAAAATGTAACTCGTTGGATGTCATACTACACACCATATTTGGAGGAGAAATGGCACTCTGCATCACTGTTAAACTACCATACCAACAGTGAAGTTTGGAGGTGGAGGCATCACAGTGTGGGGCTGTTTTTCATCTCATGGTACTGGCAGACTTCATACAGTTGAAGGAATGACGAATGGAGCCATTTTTTTCTGGGAGAATCTTGCCATCCACCAGGACAATGAGGATGAGACATGGCTAGACCTTCCAGCAGGACAGTGATCCAACGCATTCAGCAAAGGAAACTCTCAATTGGTTTCAGAGAAAGGAAATCAATGCCCTGACTTAAATCCAATTGAACAGTTTTGGAAGTTACCTAAAGATCAGGATTTACAAGAGGGACCCCTGGAATCTTCAATATTAAAAGACTATCTGTTTAAAAGAATGGGCCAAAATCACACCTGAATACTTCGACTGATTAGTTTCGTCATAGAGGAAATGCCTTGAAGCTCTCATTACAAATAAAGGGTTTTCCACAAAGTATTTAAGAAATGTCAGTAGGCGTGTTCAATACTTTTTTCCTGTGGCATTCCACTTTTTTACTCATAACTCTACTTATGGACATTAATGTTTGGATTTTTTTTAAATGTGTGGATTACCTAAGTTAATACTAATGTCTGGTGAAAATGTCATGCAAATAGCCTCACTGGAAGTATACTTACTGAAAAAAATGTTGACGTGTTCAATACTTATTTTCTCCGCTGTATGAAAATATAGCTTTGAGATATGACTTAGATAAAAAACACTTCTTCAAGTATCTACAGGTCAAAAGTTATGTTAAGGAAAACTTAGCGGAGCAACCAGAAAATTATTTAGTACAATATTTAATTAAGAATAGGAAAACAGGTAGGGGGAATCTTTAAAAAATATACAAAATACTCCAAAAACTCACCTTGGTGAAGGTTGAAGTTAAATAAAAATGGGAAAAAGAGTTGAAAATTGATATTACAATGGAAAACTGGACAGAGTCACTAAAAGGAAATATTGCAATAAACACAATCAAAATATTGGAATGAATTTGCGTGGAAATTACAACAGATTTTTTATTACACCTGACAAACGCGGGAAATCTCAGCCGTTAGGGACTAGTTGTTGGAGAAGCTGTGGAGAGCAAAACGCAAATTATAGCCATATATTTTTTTTATGCCCAGTATTAAAAACATTCTGGAAAGAATTTGATAAAGCGATAAAATATATTTTTGAGTTGCAACAGACCTTAACATTAGAAAATCTTTTAGGTTTAAGCCTGTCCAAGAAAATAGAACCTAAATATCAAAAAAATTTCAATATAGTACGTATATCTGCAATAAAACAACTAACAAGGGGATGGAAACAAGAAAAAGCCCCAGATCTGAGTAAGTGGCATAGCACAATAGAAAACATTTTGGATATGGAAAGACTTACTTTTAGAGTTAGGAACCAACTTAGTAAATGGAATAAGTTATACCCAGAGAAAATACTACATAGAATAATTATTTATTTCAATAATAGAAATGATATGCACACATCGGTCAACAATATGAATAACTCCACACAGGAGAAAACGCACATGTAGGCTTAAACACCCCCCTATAAATGCCCAAAAACGCACCTATAAATACCTAAAAACAAGTACAATTGCACATAGAATAAAATACACAAGTAAGCTCAAATACCACTTCCCTTCCTTCCCACCCTTCCCCCCCCCCCCTCTTTTCTGTGTGTCATGTTTTGTATAAGTTTTCTATTATGTTTTTTTTTTGTCATGTATTTTCTTTTTTTCTGTTTCTTATATGTATAAAATAACAATCCCCAACCCTAGGAGGGAGCCAGCTGTGGGATGGGAGATCGCCTCCTGCCGGGGCAGGAATGTCTTGTGCGCCACTGCGCTATTCTGCGGCACCTCAAAATGCTCCCTCATACTCTCCATCGTCGGCCCGAACAATCCAGAGGGGGGAGATAGGCGCATCCAGCAATGGAGTCTTCTCCCCGTCGGGTAGCTGGGACAGCGTGAGCCACAGATGGCGTACCAGCCCCACCAAATGGCCCATTGCTCTGCCCTGTGCCAGGGCTGCGCACTTCGAGGCCCGCAAGGCCAGGTCCAGTGCTCTCCTCCATTCAGGGAATGGAGTCGTGGGCTTTGTTTTCCTCTGCAGCCAGCCTCACGCTCTCCCCGGCGTAGACCTGGAGGAATGCTGTGGTGTTGAGGGCACGGCATGCCTGCCCTACACAGGCGTAAGCCTTAGACACCTGACCGGCAGTGGCCCTGCGCGGCTTAGATGGCAGAGTGGCCGGGCTACAGGCTGATGCTCTCTGGGGGACGAGGTAGGCAGAATTGTGGGACCGCCAACTCTGTCCAGGCATGAGATATACCCAGACAGTTTATGCAAATGGAATGAACTGCCCACACCCCTGGACACACCGCTTCATTTGGGCGGCCTCGGACATTGCTTTTTTATTATTTGATTTGACAGAAAATGTTTATTCTGTCTTCTGTCAGTTGTTTCAGATCCTATTCTTCCGTTCTCAGACCAGTGGCAATAGACGTCGCTGAAGAATGAAAAAGGGCTTTCAGACATAACCTCCAGAGTATATGCGGAGGTTTGTCAAACGGAGGTCTGACCCTTCGGGTGATTCAGATATGATGCTAACCTGCGGACCTTATACTGACTTATGTGTGAACGACATACACGCACATTACAGAATCTCTATGTGGTTGTCGAGTGAGGAGTGGGGGCTTGCAGAGTTCGCAAGAGGCGTGTTATGACGCAGAATATATGCGGCCGCTGTCACAGCTGTTGTTTTTGTTTACAAAATCTATGCATTATGTAGGCTAAAGAAGAAAAATCTATTGTGCGTAGGCTAATACTTGAAGTAGTCACGTAAGTGCGCATAGGCCTACTTGAAGCTGACCTACAGTGTGCTTCAAATAAACACATTTATCTGTTTTCAACGTTATGTAGCAGAATTACTTGGCTATGGAACCCAAATCTGGTTTGCGTTGGAGAGAGCATGCATGAACTTGTAGGCTTTATGTTAGCAGCCAATTCAGTAACTCAAGACTTCAAGGCCATCGGTTTAAAACAGCAAACAAAATACTAACATAACGGTGAAGTGGTTCGTTTTTTCATGGTTTATTTTTCCAAAAGCATCTCCCCTGTCCCAATGGCAGGTGCACCTGCTAACTACAGTCCATCAAACGTGTGCCTGCATTTCGTTGAGTGGCAGCCTAAATGATAATCTGCCATTCACATGCCTTTTGTGTGCTCCTGCAAACTAGTCAAATACTGTATGTGTCTATTGCATTTACGTAAGGAGCTTAAATTGGGATAAAGTTGCGTTTTCTTCTTTTCATTTTCTCTAGCTAGGTATTATTCATTCTCAACAAATATCGGGCTCAGCAGTGAGGTCATGAGAAGGCTATCAATGAACAGAAAGACGACCGTGTTGGCTAACAATTTATTAAATACTCTTATATTATACTGTTATACCGTTATTGTCATCAATGACGTCGTTGTACTGCCTTTTCAGCGCCTTCTGCTTATGATGATTTGGTCTTTGTAATTTGTTTGGCCTTGCAATACGGTTGTAGGCCTACATCAAAGTGTCTCTTGCCGTTCCCTTCATGTGTTCTATCACAACGCTGTCTGCCCTCATGTAGCTCCGCGATGTCTTCGTCTTTCCAGGTCGGAGATTTTCTGGACAGCATTATGCCACTCCATCATGGTCATGATGACCCAGGCATTTAAGTGCTCCCGCCACATGGACGCACGAAAGAAACGTCATTGACACGTCCTCACGTGGTGTGAATCTTAACCACATGTTCTCTGCTTCGTTCAGACATAGCTCATTTACATAATGTGCGGAGGAAATACTAGGAGGGGAGCAGTAGAACAGCCGGCTAAGTTCGGACTTCCATATGGTCGTTTATGTTGTTCAGATATATGGCCCAACCGTTTAACATCCACAGAACCTCCGGTCTTACGCGTATGTCTGAAGGCCCTTAAAGACTGTTTGCCATTGGCCGTGCCGGCAAATATATAGCCGAGCCGTTTCGCGCCAATAGAACCTATTAGAGGACTTCAGTGGTCATCACGTGACCGAGGAGTGTATTCCCATTGATTAACGCTGAGTAGTTCGACTGATAGAGAACCATTAATTTTCATGTGAAGCACCAGGGTCAGTGTTTGTGGCCCTGCCCTGAGACTTTTTAAGTTTCAGGTTTGACCCTGGTCTGGTCTCAACCCTTCATGGACAAGAAGTTATGTTCATGCACCAGTTTTGGCCTCAACCAAACAAGCATACATTTGTCACTGTCTGAAGCTCAGATCAAATAGAAGTGGTCAGACAGTGCTGACAGGACCAGCAATAGCAAAATAAACTACAAAATCACAAAGCCCAGAAGATGGTTGAGTATAAATTAATACGCGGTACGCGGTGTGGAAAACCTGACACACTAACATCAAGGATGTTGGCAATACAACTAACTTCACGAACCATGTCGAGCATCCTGAGTTGGCTTCGTTACTGTGTGTGCAGTATGTGGTGACCTTGGTGCCCCCTTCTTTCAATATTCTGTTTTGCATCCGACTAATAACGATTTTTTATTTAGCTTATGTCCTGTCAAAATAATCTAAGCATTCACAGCGCAAATTAATTTAGTCTTTTACGCAATGGAGAAAGTGACAGCGCACGGCAAGAAAGAAAGTGCATCCAAATTCACCCATTCTTCTCAGTTGAACTACTCGCAAACGAGCCTACTCATCACACAGACATCACAAGTAGCCCATCACATCACATGAAAGAGCTTTTTCTCAGCTTTTAAACTATATTAGCCGTTAATTGCTGTGGTGAACGGTTCGCGAGAAAATTACACTTCAGTGAATAATATAATTAAATTTAATCATAATTCTACTGAAGGGTATGTGCCCATCTCCCTACATTCATCTCGGTGGAATAATTCGAACCCTTCGTTCAACACATAACAAACCATATATCAGAATAAACAGCTGACCTTACCGAACACAAAGGTGTAAAGCAGTCCCCTGTACAGTTAGCCGTTCCAGAGTAATCCAGTTTTGAATTTGCAGCAATGTCTAAATGCATGTCTCCAACTTTAGGCTTTAAATGTCACAGTCACAATGTGTTTAAATTGTTCAGTACATTATTTAATAACAGGCCAAATGCAAAACAAATGTTACAAATATCGCCTAGATATCTGTAAATATTAAAATCAGAGGATATACAGCTGACTAAGAGTTTGTCAATGCTTGCCAATGATCACAAAATGCTAAGCATGCATGTAGGCTATTTGGGTTTCTTAAAGCTGAACTGTGCTTAAATTGTTCAATACATGATTTCATAACAGGCCAAATAGAAAATAAATGTTAAATATAGCCTAGATATCTGTAAATATTAAAATCAGATGATTCTGATCATGTATTATGTTTCATGTTTTTGTTATGTTTCATAGTGATGCAGATCTACTGCTGGGAATAGGCTAAATACAACTTTGATAATTTGTATGTGTGTACTGTATGAATACTGTATAGTTAACCTTGGCCTTGGTGCCCTGACATGTGGCCTTTGTGCAAATATGCCCAACTGAAGGCCAAGTGGCCTTGCCCCTAAAATTATGAAATTCTAAGCTTGCACATTGCAGTATTAGAATTACCCCCCCCCCCCCCCCCCCCAGAACATTACACATACATGTATGTCAGTTGTATCATGCAGATTTTATGAGTGGCAAGCAAAATAAACCAAGTTCTTAATTTGTGTTTCTTCAGATTGCAGTGCAGGCAGAAACCCCATGAAGTTATCCTACAGCTGATTTTGATACTGTACTGTATGGATGGTAGCTACATACGATTTAACAATACAGTGTTAGGGAGAAATCAGATGGGCAAAGACTTGAGACTTAACTTGGACTCGTGACAAAAGACTTGAGATTTGACTTGACCATGCCCCTTAAAGACTTGAGACTTGACTTTGGACTCGAGCTCAAAGACTTCAGACTTGACTTGGACTTCCAAAAAATGACTTTTGAACATCTCTGCTTTATTGTAAACTTGTCGGACATCGAAAAGTAATGGGAAAAACGACACATGCAACAACAACACAGTAGTGTTCCCCGTCATTGGCCGTGCGGGGCGTATTGGGGCGTGCAGGGCTGCCAACGAGCAGAATCTACAGGCTGGGCGCGTGAGAGGCGTGAAAGTGAAAGTAAACCGGCAGGGATTTTCGAGAAGTCTGTCTGTCTCGTGTCTCTGTCTGTCAAGTCAACCAAAACAAAGATAGCATAACCGGCAGAGTGGGGCTGCCAACACCCTGTACCCGCGGGGCGCGGCTGGCTGAAACTGAAAGTAGCCTATAACCGGCACGACAGTGATTTACGAGAGGTGAAGTGTGTTCGTGTAACACTGTGCACCCTGCACTCTTTCACCCATAGGATAAGATAACCTAAAGACACACTGAGCTCTCGTAGGCCTATTGGCTGAAGTCAGATGTGTTGATGTAATATTGTGAGCTTGTCTCTCTCACAAGATAACGAGTGTGATCTGCACTGCGTGTGTGCTCTGCGTCTTCTGTGCTGTCGACGGGCTATTACGATTAAAACTCTCGGGTAAGCTAACCAACCAAATTGTAGTCGCTTATTCATGGATTTCATCAGGTCCCTTTCCACAGGTGTATTAATCAAGCACCTTGATTATGAATGCAGATTGCATGGTCCTTGTTTACACCTGTGGAAAAGGACGAAACCCATGAATACGCTCTTGGTCTTGTAGCCTATTGGCTAGCCAAGTCCGAGTTTATCGTGGGAAATAAGAGACGGCCTAATGCCGCCAATTGTTATATACTGTAGGTAGTTCTCCTTACTTGATATTCGCTTTGCATAAAAGTGTCAGCTAAACGAAAAATGTAAAATGTAGGTCTTATAAACTGCCTTATAATGCGTTGACAGTTACATACGGATGCTGTTTCCTGCTCATTTCCATTCGTTTTCTTCAAGGGTTCGGTGATCTCAACATTCTATTCTACATCCTCACGCGGTTCAGTCTGAATCTTCTGTGGCACGCGACGCAGTTTGAATCTTCTGTCTCCAAAGGTAGGCTGCAAAAGATAAACGTTTTATATCAGTGTTGATGGTGTGTGCATCCTAGACAAATACAAATATACAAATATAACTGCGGTTATGGGAAAGTTATACTGCAGTTGTTCCGAAGTGCACTACAATCATATTTTCATGTCCAGATATGCATTTGTGTGGCAAAGTGCAGTACTATGTAGGCTGTGCAATGTGTTTTTCATGCTCAAACTCTTGTATTTCTTGCATATGAACTGCACATAATTTCTTCTTTTGTATTTCTTGCATGAACTGCATATAATTTCAACCAAATGTACTTAAGGTACATTTGGTTGGATCAAAATCAAAGCGAGACATCGTTCTTAGTAATCTTGGAAACCTGACACACCAGGTAAATCAAAAGTAACAAGCCTAGGTTTTATCATGGATTCAGAGTTAAGCTTCAAGCCCCATATCAGTAAAGTTACCCAGACAGCTTATTTCCACCACCTCAGAAACACTGCCAAAGTGCCTTGTTTAACTCCACAAGATGCAGAGAAATTAATGCCTTTATCACTAGTAGGTTAGACTACTGCAGTGCACTTTTTACTGATCTTCCAAAAAGCATATGAAGAAATTGCAACTCACACAGATCTCTGCTGCTAGACTTTTAACTAAGACCAAGAAGAGAGAACACATCACCCCTGTGTTGGCTGAATTGCACTGGCTCCCTGTTTCCTATAGAATTGGAATTGTACGGTTCTGTAAATTACTTACAAAGCTATAAATGGCACAGCACCTTAATATATCTCTAAGCTTTTAATATTTTATCAATTACAAAGGAAACATGGGATCCTCCCATGCTAATCTTTAGATCATCCCATGCTAATCTTTTAATTGTACCCAAAGTGCTCCACAAGCAAAGTGGAGAAGCTGCTTTTATCCATTATGCCCCGAAGCTATGGAACACCCAGTGTCTGTACATCAAACAGGCTCATTCTGTAAACATCTTTAATAAAAGAGCTGAACACATACCTGTATATGAGAGCTTTTAGTTAACTCACTTTTTATCTTGTAGCCTATTTCATCACATTATTTAACATTCTACTGCTGCTATTTACAACTTCCAGCCAAGTTCTAGCAACAATGAGAAGTTTGCCACTAGTGGCAAATGTGTTCGCCAGTGATTTGCCACCACACTGCCAATGATGGCAAACTTTGTAAGTCTGTAAGCAGTTGTAAAAAATGTAACTAATATCATATGACAATACCAATTTCATTTCACCAATACTGAGAGGAATTGTAATGTGTGTGTGTGTGTGTGTGTGTGTTAATTGTGGTCTGTGTGTGTGTGTGTGTGTGTTAATTGTGGTGTGTGTGTGGTGTGTGTATGTGTGTGTGTGCACGCATGTGAGTGTGTGGTGTGTGTGTGCGTGTGTGGTGTGTGTAAATGTGGTGTGTCTGTGTGTGTGTGTGTGTGTGTGTGTGTGTATGTGCGCACATGTGTGTGTGTGTGTGTGTGTGTGTGTGTGTGTGTGTGTGCGCGCGCGCATGTGTGTGTGTGTGTAAAAGTGGTCTGTGTGTTTGTGTGTTAATTGTGGTCTGTGTGTGTGTGTGCGTGCGCGTCCCCCCGTGTGTGTGTGTGTGTGTGCGTGCGCGTCCCCCCAGATGGCTCTCTCCATGCAGGCCCCGGTGTGTCTGGTTGATAACGGGCCTGACGGGCACATGCGTGTCCAGCAGGAGGCGCTGCAGATCCTGGAGCAGATCCAGCAGCCGGTGGTGGTGGTGGCCGTGGTGGGGCTCTACCGCACGGGCAAGTCCTACCTCATGAACCGGCTGGCCGGCAAACACACAGGTCAGAGCCACAGCAGACAACGCAGTGTGTGTGATTGTTGGAGATGTAGTGGGCAGGCTAACCAGAGCGTGTGATTGGTGGAGAGATGTTGAGGGGTGGGGCATGAAGCTCATGGTCTCTAATGAAGCTCCTGTTGATCTCTCAGGGTTTGCTCTGGGCAGCACAATCGAGTCCAAAACCAAAGGAATCTGGATGTGGTGTGTACCTCACCCCTCTAAACCAGGTGTGTGTACACACACACACACACACACACACCTCACCCCTCTAAACCAGGTGGGTATTGTGGTGTTCTTTCCAGTTTAAGATACTTTTACATTCCTATAAGTTCCCATTTATTGTAAGTTCCCATTTATTGTAAGCCAGAGGACTAACTGCCAACAAGAGAAAAGGGGAAGCACCGCCCACACACACACACACACACACACACACACCACCTGGTCAAAACAAAACAATGAAAGAAATGGCCTGAGTTCTGACCATATGGAGAAATGGCCTGAGCTGAGTTCTGACTAGGGGTGTGAATCTCTCATGTAAAAGACGATACGATTCGCATCTAGATACATGGGCACGATTTGATACAAGAAAAGATACATGTTCATAAAAAACGATTCAGTACGATTCGATGCGATGTGATTCGATGCAATTCGATGCAGTTCAAGAATGGAAAGCATTCTGAAAGATTTTTTATCATTTGCTCAAGGTGCACATTCATTTTATATTATCAATTATCATGGTTGTCAATTAGGCAAAAAAAATGTGTGAATATTATTATCTAAACTGAGGTTTGTATCATATACTGTATTGAAATGAAAAAATAATAGTCTACATTTCAGTCAAACACAGCAGCCAAATACAACATAAAAATACTTTATAGACTTTATAGATTTTATAGAGTTATATCTGATTATTTTCAAGGAGCTGTAGCCTTGTTGAGGTGAGACAATACCAAAATAAAATAAAACCGTGCTTAAGACATTCTTGGCCTTTTCTCATATAGCCTACAAGAATAAAATAGGCCTACATATCAATGAACTCTCTGGGCTTATTTTGTTCCAACGGTAGACCTACTGTAATATGCAGAAACCTATAATGCCACAAGTCTGGGTGAATATGAACAAAATAATTGGCTAATAATTTGTGCATCGTTTTAGCAGCAAGGGCCAAATTATTATTTAACATTAAGAAAATCCCTTCATCAAACGTAAGGCTACTCTACAGACCATCGTTGCTGTTTAGGAATGCTATAAGTGTTTAATTTCGCGCTGGATTTTGAAACAACGACCGAGTGCGAGTTGTCACGTGCTTAAGTTGCAGTAGATGTATGGGTAATGAGGTCCTTTGACAACTTTGGGCAATGAATGTAGCCAAAAACGAACTGCATTACCCACAAATCCGTGCCACGTGTAGTTTCAAAACCGGAAGTGGGATGAACGCGCTTGTAAAGGAATTATTATTATCATTGTATAAAACACCTGTGTAAACAGATATATAAATCACCTCTGTAAGCAAAAATATTATACTGAGTTTCAAGGACACAGAATTCGAGTTGGGACACACAGGAAAAGGCCTCCCATCTTTGTGTGTGTCTGTGCGTGGGTTTTGAGGGAATCAAGCTGAAGGAGATAGATGTCTGGCATCCTGTTTTTTTGTGTGCATCTGTACAATAAAAGACTGCTTTTTGGGCTGCAGGTTCAGAGACTGATGGTGAGGGGTTTCAAACCTTTCACTAGCACTCTCTCCTCGTGGCGCCAAGAGTCTGTGAGCAAACCAATACTACGTGTTGTGGTTCTTGTGTCTAATATGTTGAGGTAAATTCCATGACATTACTTGGTCCTTCGAGCCGGATCCCAAGACACCCAAGATCCTGGGACTGATCGTCGGAAGTTGAAGACTGTGCACAGCCCGCGGTCCGGGACCGTGGAAAGCCCAGTACGGTGAATTCCGTGCTGGCCAACCGACGGCGACCAGGCCCTGGACTGGATTGACGGGATCCGAATAGCAACAGAGCAGAACCATAACAGCGTGAGTAAAAACTAGTCTGGGACTATGTTTGAAAGGGAAAGATCGCATTAAGTTGCTCTTTTCTGTATACAGTACTGTTAAAGTAGGCCTAAAGATAAACTAAGTACTACAGGGGGGTTCGAGTCCCACCTGAGTTTATCGGGAGAGTACTATAGGGGGTTTGAGTCCCGCCTAAAAGTCTCTCCAAGAAAGGGAAAGTTTTAAATGTGTTTGAATGTGAGTGAATGAGGGGATTATCTGTAAGTTAAAACGAACATCGAATCTGTGAATTGACACCCAGAAGAAAGCCGGGTGCTAGTTTAACACCTGGCACCTAGAAGCTTGCTTTCTAGATTTGTTGTTTGCCCATTTGAGGACGATACAGTATAACCCCCTATTTGTAAAAATGGGTAATACCCAAGACAAAGAAAATGCTTTGAAAGGCGATGCCAAATTTATGGCTAAAATTCACCCAGGAATTGAAAATTGGCTAACACGATGGAAAGATACGTTCGAATTTGAAGGCAAATTAACAGTTCCTGGCTGTTTTCGAAATTGTTACGCGACATAATGATGCACCACTCAAAAAAGAAAAATGGTATAAAAACACAGCACCAAAAAGAAATTGATGCAGCTAAATTGTGGTTGGAGGAGGCAAGAAAGCGCGAAAATAAAATAAAAGAACGACAAAAATGTACCGTAGCGTATGAAAAAGAGGAAGACAATAAGACAATCTACAAACAACAATTAAAACAAGCATTACTCCAGAGTTTCAGGCCAGAGATAAAAGGTTGGATAGAAAAACATTTTGTCTCCTTTAGGACAGCAGCTATGCCAGAGTTTATGGAACAAGCTAAACACGCAGAGAAGACAGCACAAAACAAGAAGAAAGAGAGGAAAAGAAAGAATCAGGGAAATTGGTAGAAGCATTTGTAACGGCAGTGCAAGGAACAGGAGGACAAACAGGCAGAGGCCGAGGCAGAGGCAGAGGCAGAGGCAATAGCAGAGGAAGAGGAGGACAGGGTGAAAATAAGCCAGGACGTAGAGATTATGAGAATGAGGGTGATGATAGTAACAAGTGTTACAAGTGTGGGGGTCGAGGGCATTGGGCCCGAGACTGCCCCAGTGAGGATAAGAAAGAACACAAATATGATCAGGATCGATCAATATGACAATTGACTAGGAAATGGAGAAGGGGAAGAGCTAGAAATATGTGAAGAATTTCTAGACTTAGCCGATGTGTGTTTATATGAAAAACCAGAGAAAGTGATACATATTAATGCCAAACCTGTAATCTTTTTATGTGATACTGGAGCATGCAGAACTGTAATGAAAGACATAGATGGCCTGCAAAAAACAGATTAAGCTATTCTCGTAAAATCAGCCAACAGTCATGTGCAAAAACAATATTTCAGTGAGCCTGTGGCTGTCAAGCTGACAGAAACAGGAAGCACTGTTTTCGCCCCTGTAGTCATGGCCCCCGGCTGTCCCTACAACCTGTTAGGACGAGATTTAATGGTAAAATTAAAATTAGCCATCTATCCAAATCTACAGGGGGGTATGGAGGCTAGGACATGTGATGAAATTGACATACACTTAGTCGAGGGGAAAAATACGCCGTATTACGTCTGGGCCCTGGAACCTTCGCACCAGGACCCAGGAAAAACAATAGAGACGATAGTGCAAAAGGTTAAGGAAAGAATTAACCCACTGGCTAGCCTGGTACCCCCTGACGAATTAAGAATTGACCTGAGACGCAAACCTACACCTGGGCCAGACCCAGAGTATGACAAACTACTGCATAAACTAGGACCTACTAGGGTGACTTTGACTTATTTGTGTTGGTTGGACAGAGAATCTTTTTGTCAAGCAGTTCTGCCACCGCCCGCGCAGAAACTGATGAGTTGGGAACTGAAACCCCACATGCAGCTGTCCACTAGCCCAAATGAAAAACAGTCACGTCTAGACAAACATGTGAACTTTGTAACACAAATACAAGATTGGGGAACTGAAACTCAAGATGTTGAAAAAAGCCCCACCACTGGTTGGAGGCGCACCAGTCTAAATTATGTGGTGACTTTTACACCAACAGTAATACTACATGACAAAACAGAGACATGATTGATGGTTTTAACAGAGGCTGAGGATCAAGCGCTAAAAAGTAATTCCGTCAAGCTTATGGTCAAAAGGACCTACGGACGTGGTCTGATTAAAGACATAGAGCCGGTGCTAATTAGAGCAAAAACAGGTTATTATCCATGCCAAAAACAATATCCCCTTAAACCTGACGCAGAAGCGGGGATAAAACCTGTGATAGCAGAAATTATTAAAGCTGGGGTTATTGTGCCATGCCCTAAGTCACCGTGTAATACGCCGATATTTCCTGTTAAGAAAGCGGCCCCATCTACTGGTTGGCGCATGGTACAAGACCTCCGAGCCGTAAACAATGCAGTAATAGCCCGCGCTCCAAATGTGCCTGATCCCCATACTCTGTTGAACCAATTAAATCCAGAAGCTAAAGTATTTTCAGTATTAGATCTGTCAAACGCGTTTTACTCAATCCCCGTCCATAAAGACAGTCAACATTGGTTCGCATTCACATTTGAAGGGAAACGTTACACATTTACACGCCTAAGCCAAGGGTATTGTGAGTCGCCTACAATATTTTCCGAAGCAATACATAACTGCTTGGCAAAGTTTATCCCGCCCTGCGGAAGTCAAATATTGGCTTATGTTGATGATCTGCTCATAGCAGGAATTAACGAAGAAAAATGCAAAATTGATACACTGGCACTTCTAAAATATTTGCACAAAACCGGACATAAAGTGAGCAAAGACAAATTGCAATTGTGGCGCTCTGAAGTAAAGTATTTAGGACACACACTGACAAAGGATGGCAGACACGTGCATTCTAGCCGTAAAAAAGCAATATTAGAAGCACCAAAACCGATGACTAAGAAACAAATGATGTCATTTTTAGGGCTCTGTAACTATTGTCGAATGTGGGTCCCAAGCTATGCCGAAAAGACGCGCCCCTTACAAGCATTAATCTTTGACGAGCCTATGGCTGCGCACGATAAACTAAAATGGACTAAAGAGGCTGAAACTGCGTTTGAAAACATAAAACAATTAATTGCTGGATCCACTGTTTTAGCACTGCCTGATTACACTAAGCCGTTCACACAAATGGTCGATACAAAAAATGGTTTCATGACTTCTGTTTTGACACAACAGTGGGGAGCAAAAAATAGACCAGTGGCATTTTACAGTTCACGACTGGATCCGGTGGCGAGAGCAACTCCTGTGTGTGTGCAGGCTGTACTCGCCACAGCAATGGCAGTACAAGTGTCAGCTGAAGTCGTGCTTTTTCACCCACTGACTGTGAAAGTTCCACATGCTGTCTCTCTACTGCTGTTACAAACCAACATGACATTCTTATCTCCCGCAAGACACCTCTCGTGCATGACAGTGTTGTTATCGCAACCACACATCACTATCGAGCGCTGCACTGTGCTAAACCCATCCACTCTGTTGCCAACAGCTGAGGACGGGGTGGAGCATAAGTGTTTGGAGATGACACAAACGAACATGAAACCTAGAGCTGATTTAACCGATCAACCGCTGAAAAAAGGTGAAATAATTTTCGGCACAAGCAGCTGAATTGACAGCCCTAACCAGAGCCTGTGAGCTTTTTGAAAAAAAGGAAGTAACAATTTACACAGACATGCTTTTGCTGTGTCTCACATTTTTTGTGTACATTGGAAAAGACGTGGCTACAAAACCTCTACTGGGAAACCAGTAAAACATAAAGACTTACTTCTGAAATTATATGACGCTCTTCAATTACCAAAAAAGCTTGCCATTTGTAAATGTGAAGCGCATACTAACAAAACTGATACACAGCACACACATACACAAACACGACAGCAGCAAGTGCCTGGTAAAAAGAGGGACCTATGGAAGAAACATGGGTGCTACCTAAAAGACAATATCTACGTCGGTCCAAGTGGCAAACCAGTATTACCTAAATATATGTATAAATGGGCAGCTAGTGACACATGGTCATTGTGTCAACGGGAGGAGTGCTGCCACACAGCTAACTCCTTTTGAAATGCTGTATGGCAGACCATCAGTGTTGGGCAAGTTACTTCAAAATCATAATGTATTATGTATTACTTATTACTGTCTTTTAAAAGTAATTTGTTACATTATAATATTACTGTCTCTGAATTGTAAGGCATTACACTACTATTGCATTACTTTTAAGTTACTTTCACCAAAATATCTAGAAATATGGATTTGCCATTCTAAATGCAGTTTATTACGCTCAATGCAGCTTGCTCTTCCAATGGAGGGAGATGTGGTTTAGCATAATGAGTGAGCTAGATTTAAGGCTAACAACAGTAGAATGCAATAGGCGCAGTGCTCATGATGCAATACAAGGAACATCATAGTCAGAATTTTGTTAAAAACCGACAAAAGGTCAAAGTCTGCTAAATTGTGATAGAAATACTGTAACTTTAAGGCCTAGGCCTATTAAAATCAATAGAGAGCCTACTATATTGTAAATCAAAGCTTAAAGGAACCGTATGTAAGATTGTGGCCAAAACTGGTACTACAATCACTTTCAAATTACTATAGAGCGGTGTATCCCCTTCCCCTCCCCTCTGACTGGCAGAGTTGGCAACCGGATGACGAAACACTACTGACTTTGTGATTAGTAGATAGGTGGAGGGTGGCGCATTAGGCCAAAACACAACATGACAACATCAACATCAGTTGAGGGCTGCAACTTCACTTTTTAAATGACAATATCCTGGCCAGACTACTGTTGTCAGTGATATAAGTATTTGAAATGAACATGATATCTTAATGTCTAGTGACATATCAGGGCAATTTTATGATTCATTGAAATATTTTTTTTACATACGGTTCCTTTAATAAAGACATGTCAAGATGGTGGCCTGCTGGCCATTTCGGTGCCCTAAGTGAGTGGCTTTGAGTGAGTGACATTTAAATGATAACTCAAACACTCAAACACCTGTGTGTTTTTAAACATTAATTTCTGAAGAAATTATGTTTTACCTATACATGGTGCACTGTCACTTTAAGAGCATTGATCTTTACATTGTCATAATGCCCTTTTGCCAGCTCTTGTTTACAAGCCTTATTTGTTTGAGTTACATTGATAGCACAATATTAACAATAATATGCACAATGTTAAGTTGTTTGAAGCAACCTTCATTGCTTTGGAAATGGAAGTATATGCAATGACATGTTGCTTCACATTTCGTTTTGCGAATACAAGTGAATTATGAGCCTGGTATCCACCTAGCTATCTGAATGGAATGCGTTTCAGTCGACTCAGCATATCATGTGCTTCATGTAGCCTAAATGCTTGGAAAACGAATTATTGAAGACCCACCAATTCTAGTAGGCTACTACGTGGTGATTGAGAGAACCCAAAAGGTATCAAACTTGCATGTAACATCGTGTTAGTGCATTTTGACATTGTAAACGTTATTGATGAAAAGTGAAACGCAGTTTGCAGTAAAGCTACTATTCATTGGTTACATTTGGGTGCCCCCTCTGTCCTTTGGTGCCCAACGCAAAGTGCGTGATGCGCGTGGTGGGAGCGGTGGCACTGCCAGGCTACACAATCTTTTTCTGCATTTCTATCCCGTTATTCTCTTCAATTCAAGTTCACAGCACAAAGCTGACATGCACAACAGCATAGTTTGTGTTTTATCAAGAATCAAAAAGATTAGCGTGGCACTACTTTAGATGTTTCATTAATTTACTTGTGCTATTTCGCGAGGCATAGAGAGATCTTTCGGTTTCGCACACAAAGTGCACTAACTATTATGTTCTTCATAGCCTTGTCTCTGACAAGCTGAAAATAATGAGCGTAGGCTTATGTCCATCCCGCAAATAGAGTCCGCCTGCGAGTCTGCTGCAGCAGTCATATTCAACCAGTATCAGGAGATAACGTTCTACTATTTTGCGCTGATTTTTTCTCCTCTATTGTTCTCGCATGGTGTGGTGGCAAATATGTATCAAAACAAAACACCACTTAATTTCGGGTTAAATGCATTGTAACGCGCGTTACTGAAGTTTGTACCGAGTAAAATATTACCCAATTTTTTTTTAATGCCTTACATTACCACGTTACCGCAAACAGCAATATATTACAGTAATTACATTACTTTTGTAACGCGTTACACCCAACACTGCAGACCATACACCATGCCTGATTTCTCTCGTAGTAAGTCCACGCCTGATGATGATGAAGGAGTAGTGGGACAGTTGATTAAGACTCTGTCATCTAAATGTGTAGACACGAATACTGCTCCCTCTCTCTCTCTCTCCACAGGACCCTAAAGTGAAACCAGGAGACTGGGTGTTCATCATAGAATTATACTAGTCACTCCTACTAGTGAAGGTACAGGGGAAGACTTCTTGGACGCATCTCGCATTGTAAGGTGCGGCATGTAGGCTCCTCGCTGAGGACAACAGTGACGTGTAATGATTAATTGATTAACCTCATGATCAGCAATGAAGTTGTTACAGAAAACCTGTATTGGAGATGTTAAAATGGAACAGATGATTGTGAAAGTTACCAATGATAAACAGGAGGGAAATGTAAAGGAATTATTATTATCATTGTATAAAACACCTGTGTAAACAGATATATAAATCACCTCTGTAAGCAAAAATATTATACTGAGTTTCAAGGACACAGAATTCGAGTTGGGACACACAGGAAAAGGCCTCCCATCTTTGTGTGTGTCTGTGCGTGGGTTTTGAGGAAATCAAGCTGAAGGAGATAGATGTCTGGCATCCTGTTTTTTTGTGTGCATCTGTACAATAAAAGACTGCTTTTTGGGCTGCAGGTTCAGAGACTGATGGTGAGGGGTTTCAAACCTTTCACTAGCACTCTCTCCTCGTGGCGCCAAGAGTCTGTGAGCAAACCAATACTACGTGTTGTGGTTCTTGTGTCTAATATGTTGAGGTAAATTCCATGACAGCGCTGCTTGGAACGTAAATCAGAGTCTGAGCGAGCAGAAAAGGTTGTAAACCGATTCGTAATAAGTAAATCGATATAACGACCGGTTCATTTAAGTTTTATTCCGATATGGGGCTTCACATATCGATGTAGCCGTATCTTACAGGTTAAAAACGGATACCGATACGTATCGGTTAATCTTTACACCCCTAGTTCTGACCATATGGAGAATTGGCCTGAGTTCTGACCATATGGAGAAATGGCCTGAGTTCTGACCATATGGAGAAATGGCCTGAGCTGAGTTCTGACCATTTGTGGAGAATTGGCCTGAGCTGAGTTCTGACCATATGGAGAAATGGCCTGAGTTCTGACCATTTGTGGAGAATTGGCCTGAGCTGAGTTCTGACCATTTGTGGAGAAATGGCCTGAGTTCTGACCTTTTGTGTGACGTTTTGAGTAGTGCCGGCTAGCATGCAGTAGTGTGTGTGCGTGTGCAGGGCGGTGATAGTGTAATGGTTAGGGAGCTGGGCTAGCGTGCAGTAGTAGTGTAGTGGTTAAGGAGCTGGGCTAGCATGCAGTAGTAGCGTAGTGTAGTGTAGTGACTAAGGAGCTGGGCTAGCATGCAGTAGGTGGTAATGTAGTGGTTAAGGAGCTGGGCTAGCATGCAGTAGTGTAGTGGTTAAGGAGCTGGGCTAGCATGCAGTAGGTGGTAATGTAGTGGTTAAGGAGCTGGGCTAGCATGCAGTAGTGTAGTGGTTAAGGAGCTGGGCTAGCATGCAGTAGTAGTGTAGTGTAGTGTAGTGACTAAGGAGCTGGGCTAGCATGCAGTAGTAGTGTAGTGGTTAAGGAGCTGGGCTAGTGTGCAGTAGTAGTGTAGTGTAGTGGTTAAGGAGCTGGGCTAGCATGCAGTAGTAGTGTAGTGGTTAAGGAGCTGGGCTAGCATGCAGTAGTAGTGTAGTGGTTAAGGAGCTGGGCTAGCATGCAGTAGTAGTGTAGAGGTTAAGGAGCTGGGCTAGCATGCAGTAGTAGTGTAGTGGTTAAGGAGCTGGGTCATTCCACGTCAATTCAACCAGGGCCCACGCACTTAGGTCTGAAAATATTACCATGTGTACCTATGTTATCCAGGAGACACACTGTAAAATGACTTGTAGAGTTACCACAGTGCCACCTGTGGTTGTATAGAGTAACCTGTGGTAACTATACAAAACATATTGATCTCAATGGTGCATTTTGCCCATGTTCAGGGTGGAAAATAAAAAAGAAAGATTTGCATAAGACAAGTCAAATTGGTGTTTTTAAAAAGAAGGTATCATGGAGAATAAAGAAAAAAATATTTAAAAAAATCTTTGTATATTCCCACAAGGTGTTTGGGTTCTCTGAAAATGAGAACCAAAATGATTTTTCATACTTGTGAGGTCTGCTGTTCAGACCCTGAAGGGATTTATTTTCTGTTCATTGCTTTTTGTGAGAGTGTTTCTACTTATCTCAGTAAGGGAAATGAATCAAGAGCCTATGTTGAGTACAACCATGTCTTCTAAAGGCCTAAACAGAGCCCAGCCAAAAACTCCAATAAAATGTTGATCAACTTTGAGGGACAGCTATGACCATGCAGGATCATCCAGTCCAAACGTGACGATTTTGCTACCTACTATTCCTATTTATGTACCAGCATGCAAAATTTGGGCTAGCATGCAGTAGTAGTGTAGTGGTTAAGGAGCTGGGCTAGCATGCAGTAGTAGTGTAGTGATTAAGGAGCTGGGCTAGCATGCAGTAGTAGTGTAGTGGTTAAGGAGCTGGGCTAGCATGCAGTAGTAGTGTAGTGGTTAAGGAGCTGGGCTAGCATGCAGTAGTAGTGTAGTGGTTAAGGAGCTGGGCTAGTGTGCAGTAGGTGGTAGTGTAGTGGTTAAGGAGCTGGGCTAGCATGCAGTAGTAGTGTAGTGTTTAAGGAGCTGGGCTAGTGTGCAGTAGTAGCGTAGTGTTTAAGGAGCTGGGCTAGCATGCAGTAGTAGTGTAGTGTAGTGTAGTGGTTAAGGAGCTGGGCTAGCATGCAGTAGTAGTGTAGTGGTTAAGGAGCTGGGCTAGCATGCAGTAGTAGTGTAGTGGCTAAGGAGCTGGGCTAGCATGCAGTAGTAGTGTAGTGTAGTGGATAAGGAGCTGGGCTAGCATGCAGTAGTAGTGTAGTGGTTAAGGAGCTGGGCTAGCATGCAGTAGTGTAGTGGTTAAGCAGCTGGGCTAGCGTGTAGTAGGTGGTAGTGTAGTGGTTAAGGAGCTGGGCTAGCATGCAGTAGTAGTGTAGTGTAGTGTAGTGGTTAAGGAGCTGGGCTAGCATGCAGTAGTAGTGTAGTGGTTAAGGAGCTGGGCTAGCATGCAGTAGTAGTGGTTAAGGAGCTGGGCTAGCATGCAGTAGTAGTGTAGTGGCTAAGGAGCTGGGCTAGCATGCAGTAGTAGTGTAGTGTAGTGGATAAGGAGCTGGGCTAGCATGCAGTAGTAGTGTAGTGGTTAAGGAGCTGGGCTAGCATGCAGTAGTGTAGTGGTTAAGCAGCTGGGCTAGCGTGTAGTAGGTGGTAGTGTAGTGGTTAAGGAGATCGGCTAGCATGCAGTAGTAGTGTAGAGGTTAAGGAGCTGGGCTAGCATGCAGTAGTAGTGTAGTGGCTAAGGAGCTGGGCTAGCATGCAGTATCCTGAAAGGTTGTGGGTTCAATTCCTGGCTACCAACGTTGTGCCCTCTTCTAACATCTGGTCATGTTTAATCTGGTCATGCTTAATCTGGTCATGTTTAATCTAGCACTTACCACTATATTCTTCCCTATACTGACTATCCCTCTTCTCCCTGTAGTGACTTTTATTGAACTGTTATCATATTCTATGGCTATGCAAGTAGTAGCCTACTTATTGAACTGTTATCATATTCTATGGCTATGTGAGTAGTAGCCTACTTATTGAACTGTTATCATATTCTATGGCTATGCGAGTAGTAGCCTACTTATTGAACTGTTATCATATTCTATGGCTATGCGAGTAGTAGCCTACTTATTGCTTATTGTTAAGTGATGATCTTGCCTCTATGCGAGTACTAGCCTACTTATTGCTTATTGTTAAGTGATGATCTTGCCTCTATGCGAGTACTAGCCTACTTATTGCTTATTGTTAAGTGATGATCTTGCCTCTATGCGAGTAGTAGACTACTTATTGCTTATTGTTAAGTGATGATCTTGCCTCTATGCGAGTAGTAGCCTACTTATTGCTTATTGTTAAGTGATGATCTTGCCTCTTCAACAGGAAACACCCTTGTCCTGCTGGACACAGAGGGACTGGGAGATGTAGACAAGGTGATGTACAAGGACTCTTTTACCCTTACTGAACACTTTAGATGTAGACAAGGTGATGTACAAGGACTCTTTTACCCTTACTGAATGCTTTAGATGTAGAAAGGACTCTTTTACCCTTACTGAACACTTTAGATGTAGACAAGGTGATGTACAAGGACTTTTTGACCAGGGGGTCAGGATTTGAAGGGTTAGCTTCAGCCACTTAGCATGGCATTTGGCCGCCGACATTTTTGAAAACATGGCGTTACATGGTTGCAACTTCCGGCACCAGTTTTTACATGCTGATTGGTAGATGACAGCTCATGCTGAGTTTAGTTTTGGGCACGATCGTCCTCGCGCGTCCATGTTGGTTTGCATTTCTGGAAGACGACAAATAAAACAACTAACTCCTTGGATTAAGCTACTGATACTTGACTTAATGCCTACATTGTTTAGGCTTATTATACCAGACTTTGTGGTAAATAAAATAAAAAAGTAAATGTTGTCATATACTATTATTTGCCTTATTTGTGAGTTGACAAGGTAACTGACTATGACAATACATGTATGCATAGCAATGACCTATATCCAATTATTAGCCTACTCATTGCGTTGTGTATGAAAACTATTTTAAAACGCTGTAGTAGCCTACCTGTAGGCTACTACAGGTACAACGCAACGTCGGGATCATGTAACCTCCCCAAGTCATTTAAAACGAAGCTTATTTAGTTTGCTTTCTTGCGACATGATTAGGCCATGCATTTGATTTAAATGGCCAGGCTGCCAGTCGAAGCAAAAGCCAAATATCCAACAACAGTTGCAGACTCTTGAAATGCCTGCTCGAACCTCAATACCCGAGGGATTTGCGCTTCTATCGGTAAGTTTAATTTGCGTTGCCTTCATTTCGTCTGCCTGCAATTGTAGCCTAGGTTTAACAAGCTGCAAATTCACACTGGGTGCAGCAAAAATCCCAGCTATCCACAAGTTTCTTCGTCCCATGTCTACATAATTATAGTCATTTTCGTTGAATAGCTTATTGTGCAATTAGTATACAGCCTGTCCAAATATAGCATTTAGGGATCATTATTTGTGTAGCCTAAAGTGAGTCAATATTGATTCGCATTGTTTATTATCACATATGAACATCACATTAAATAACCTAGGACTTCAGAGACAGGGCAAACTTCTACCACCATTCCCAAAATGTTATCCCAACCAATGAAATACATTTGCGCTTATAACGAGGTGAAGTGAAGCGCGTTCACGAACAACTTCTTTTCCTCTGAGGGAATGTCCAATCTTCATCAACGACATACCGTTGTACAGCGGGGAAAATAAGTATTGAACACGTCAAAATGTTTTTCAGTAAGTATACTTCCAATGAGGCTACTTGCATGAAATTTTCACCAGACATTAGTATTAACTCAGATAATCCACCCATATAAAAAAATCCAAACATTAAAGTCCATAGGTAGAGTTATGTGTAATAAAGTGCAATGACACAGGAAAAAAGTATTGAACACGCCTGCTGAAATTTCTTGTGGAAAAGCCTTTATTCGTAATGACAGCTTCAAGGCATTTCCCGTATGACGAAACTAACCAGTTACAGTATTCTGGTGTGATTTTGGCCCATTCTTTTCAACAGATAGTCCTTTAATATTGAAGATTCCAGGGGTCCCTCTTGTGAATCCTGATCTTTAGTTAACTTCCAAAACTGTTCAATTGGATTGAAGTCAGGGCCTTGATTTCCTTTCTCTGAAACCAATTGAGAGTTTCCTTTGCTGAATGGTTTGGATCATTGTCCTGCTGGAAGGTCTAGCCATATCTCATCCTCATCATCCTGGTGGATGGTCAAGATTCTCCAAGACCAAAATGACTCAATTCATCATTCCTTCAACTGTATGAAGTCTGCTAGTACCATGAGATGAAAAACAGCCCACACCATGATGCCACCACCTCCAAACCTCACTGTTGGTAGGGTATTTTTAGGGTGATGCACAGTGCCATTTCTCCCCCAAATATGGTGTGTAGTATGACATCCAAAAAGTTCAATTTTGCTTTCGCTTGACCAGAATACATTCTCTCAGTATTTCATAGGATTGTCCAAATGTTGTGTAGCAAACTTTTAACGAGCTTTGACATGTTTTTCTTCAGCAATAGAGTCATGCGGGATGAGCGTGCATAGAGGCCATGGCAGTGGAGTGCATTACCTATGATTTTCTCTGTAACAACTGTACCAAGTCTTTCTGGAGCTTTCTCCGAGTGGTCCTTGGCTCTTGGGCTACTCTTCTGACTATCCTTCTGACTTCCTGGTCAGAAATCTTGCAAGGAGAGCCTGTGCATGGCCAGTGATGATGCAGTGATGTTCCTTCCACTTGCAGATAATGGCTCCAATACTGCTTGCTGGATGCTTCGGAGGTTTTGATGTGCATCTGTAACCAGTTCCATTGATATGTTTTGCAACAATAAGGTTGCAAAGGTCTTGGGAGAGCTCTTTGCTTTTACCCATTATGAAATGTTTCTTGTTTGACACCTTGGTAACAAAAAACCTTTTTATAGCCCACCAGTATGTACTAACCCAGCTTATATCAATTTGCACAGATAGGAGGGATCATTTCTCTAACTACTTATAGATTCCAGTTTGTTCCATGCCATTTCTTGCCTTTGAGTACTGCTTTTTCTTAGCGTGTTCAATACTTTTTCCCTGTGCCATTCCACTTTTTTACTCATAACTCTACTTTTAGACATTAATGTTTGGGTTTTTATATATGTGTGGATTACCTAAGTTAATACTAATGTCCAGTGACAATTTCATGCGAATAGCCTCACTGGAAGTATACTTACTGAAAAAAATATTGACGTGTTCAATACTTATTTTCCCCGCTGTACCTTACGTTGTCTCTGTCTGTAACGTGGAATCTAATAGGCTAATTCTACCTGGTGCCGGAAACGAACACCCATGAAACGCCATTTTCATAAAGATGGCTGCGGTCAATTTCAAACATTTTTGGCTGAAGTAGCTAGCCTAGCATGGGCCATTGAAATGAATGGGGGCGGGACTTAGTCACTCTCTCCAGTTATATATAATACCTCCATGTTTTTGACCCCTACTGAACGCTTTAGATGTAGACAAGGTGATGTACAAGGACTCTTTTACCCTTACTGAACGCTTTAGATGTAGACAAGGTGATGTACAAGGACTCTTTTACCCTTACTGAACGCTTTAGATGTAGACAAGGTGATGTACAAGGACTCTTTTACCCTTACTGAACACTTTAGATGTAGACAAGGTGATGTACAAGGACTCTTTTACCCTTACTGAACACTTTAGATGTAGACAAGGTGATGTACAAGGACTCTTTTACCCTTACTGAACGCTTTAGATGTAGACAAGGTGATGTACAAGGACTCTTATTTTACCCTTACTGAACACTTTAGATGTAGACAAGGTGATGTACAAGGACTCTTTTACCCTTACTGAGCGCTTTAGATGTTGTGGTCAAAAATATCCAGGCAACACTCAGGTGTGAGGAACCACTGCAGGTTTATTCACGATACCGGGAGCAGGTCACTAGCAACAGCATGTTCCAGTAACACTACTCAAAGTTCTCTAGGGCGAAGCCCCATCTTATACATGTTAATTACATTGGTAATACAAATCACATGAGTACAATGGTCTTTTCCAAAAATCCTCATACATGCAGAAATACAACAATACATATACACTTCTTGGACATAGCATGTGATCCATGCGCCATACGCAAGTCATGTGGCTACTCCAAGTAAGTAGATAATTGGTCAATACAATACATATACATCCTTCAGCATTCTCTTGCCATAGTCTAGTTCCTGTCGGGATATTCCTAATATTACTGCCTCAGGCAGAATACCCTTAACTCGTGACAAAGGGGGTCGCATGACCTTTATTAGAAAATCATGACATGGAGAGAGCAAATGACAGACAAAGCAAAGTTGATGCACAGTATTGAATGTATAGAAAGCATACACAGAGTAATCCAACATTTCTCCTTCATTTCCCCCCTTTGGGGCTTAAGGCCACAAAGACATTTTAGTAATCAAAAAGAAATAAAAAAGAAAAATCCAATTTCAAATAACATTTTCCAAAAACATTTCCGGGTCATCATATCAGGGTAAAACTCATTTCACATTTCAATATCATTCTATCAAATCTTTTGTCCAGTTTTATTTATCCAAACAGAATCCATTAATGTTAACATAATATTCAAGGACGAACCACCTAAAAATTGTTCTATCCCTGTCACACCTACTATGTTAAAGCAATCTTTACTAGTACACAGTCGAGATGCAGAGCATGCAGAATCATCAGAAGTCCTGTAGGGAAAAACACGCATTTGAAAAGACTTTTCTTGGCACACCCAGCAGGTCTCATTCGTCCCTGCTACAGTTGTTCTAGCTTGGAAAGCCACTTCACAGGCTTTATTAGAACCACAGATCTCCTCTTCTGGAGAAGTGGGCATAATCAGTAAGAACACACAGAATAGCAACACTAGCCCCACTCTACTCCCAGTTACAAAACAACAAAAGCTCTATTCTATCTTCAACAGCAGAGCTGGCTTGGGTTTTTAGGTCCTCCCCAGGTCACTGTCCAGCGATGATTAAATATCTAGCTAAACTGGAAATAAAACAGTGCTAGTTTAGTGTATACTGATATCTTGTTTCTACGTTTAATATCCACCACTGATTTGGATGATGGATGGTTGAATCCACTAATTTAAATGGACACTGGTGTACCACACTAATTGATTTCCCTACCCTCAAAGGAATGACTTCACATGTGTACTTAGTAAAATGTGTAACATTCAGAGCATACTTCCCTTCATTTGCAGTCCAATACTTTCTAGTTGTAATGCAGGTTAAAACAGCAGGATCTTGCAACACTTCCCTAATCCCCGATGGAACATATATCCAAAGGTCTACTGGTGAAGTTTGCCAAAACCTCCCCTGGTCAACCTCAAGCATAAAGTCACAATCTGTTGAGATAATGTTCCGGTTCTTTCACCGCTCTGCAGTGTGACAGATGAATCCAAGAGTCTCTTTCCGCAATTCTCACTGCAGTAGGTGTAGACAACAGAACTTGATACGGTCCACGCCACCGTTCTTCATTCCAGCGTTTTCTTCGAAAGTCCATAACAAGCACTGGGTATGTATCCAGAAAACTTTGAGGCAAAGTCAACTGCACCTGTTAAGAAACAAAAGATAGAGCAGCAATCAGTTCTCGCATGTAACCAGACAAGGTAACAACTACATGAGGTTAGGATTAGGTAAACCTGGAATTGGCATGGGACGGGCAGTCAAAATCTCAAATGGGCTTAAAACTTTTGATCTTGATGCACGGCCTCTGAGGTAGAGGAGAACCAAAGGTAGAGCAGTCAACCAATTCCATCCCATTATTTTAGTCAGTTTATCTTTCAACATTCCATTAACATTCTGGCCATTTTGAAAACATATCTACAATTACAAGGCAATATTCATAACTTTTGCATTTTGTTAATTGATCAATTGAATAAAATCCATTATAATATATTCAAACGGGTCTGATGGTGGTGGGTGATGCCCTCCTTGGGTTCTCACTGTGGGTGCGGTGTTATGTTTTAGACAGGTAATGCACCTATCACAGTAAGCAGCTGCCGCGGTGGTGAATCCTGGTGCAAAATAAAGTTGTTCTATTGTTTTTACCATAGCTGTTGCACTCGCATGATCTAAACCATGAGTGACTTTATCAACTATTATGAAAACATTCTTTTTACAATTTTTCTTTTTTCTTTTATATCTGCCGATTTTTGTGCTTCTTTTAAAGCTTGACCTGATGTCACTATATCTGGTATATGCAAATTCCAAAACAATTGTGTTTTGTTCGAAAGTCTTAAAAACTCTGGTGGTATCCTCCTCTCAACTCCCCCCTTCGCGTCACTTTTAGCAGCCGAGTCAGCCCTCTCATTACCAAGGCTGACCTCATCAGCGCCTCTAATATGCACTGCACACTTAACCACTGCTAAAGCAGAAGGAAGCTGAATTGCCTCCAGCAACAATACAATGAACTCTTTATGTTGTACAGGTTTACCAGTAGCCGTAAGAAAGCCTCTTTCTTTCCATATTGCTCCATGGTCATGAACAATTCCCCAGCAATAACGACTATCAGTGTATATGCAAACAGATTTTCTAGCTGCCAACACACAAGCTCGAAAAAGTCCAATCAACTCAGCAGATTGGGCAGAAAAAGTTGGAGGGAGCGAGTAAGATTCAACCACTTCAAATTGATTCAACACAGCGTAGCCACTCCCTACCTCTCCAGATTCCAAGCGTAATGAGAAACCATCGACATAAAAAATTAAGTCAGGGTTAGTAAGGGGTTCCTCAGATATATCAGGACGAGGTTTAGTACAAATTGTTATGACATCACAGCAATCATGGCTTTCGCCATCTTCGGCGGTAGGTCCCAAAGCTGGAGCTAAAGCTTGTTTCAAAATCACAAAAGCAGTCTCACAGTCGTCAGTCCAAGTTACAATGTCAGTCAAACTCTTACAAGCATTTGCGCATGCTCGGAGAGGTTGTGCCTTCTCCGAGAAGTCTAAAATCCAAATGCGGTAATAACCAATCATTCCTAAGAAGTTTAACAATTGCTGCTTTGTCCTGGGTCTCGGACAGCCAGTAATTGCAGTGATGCATGACGCATCCAGGGCCCTGCAGCCAGGAGTAAGTATATGACCCAAGTACTTAACTTGCTCTTGGCAGAGTTGCAACTTTTCTTTAAGAGACTTTAAGTCCCTCCCTGGCCAGGTATTTCAGCAATGCCACTGTGTCAATCAGGCATGATTCTTTTGATGGACTTCCTAATAAAACATCAACATAAGAAATAACAGTACTTCCTGCCAGTGGAGTAAATTGTGTCAGACAGGCCACTAATGCCTCATTAAACACTGAAGGTGATTCTGTGTATCCCATAGGCAAACGACTCCAAACGACTACCTTTGACCTTTTAAAGGTGAAGGCAAACCAAAATTGAGAGGCAGGATGTACTCTTATCATAAAAAACGCATTTTTAATATCAATTACAGAATAAAACTTCGCAGTGGATGGCAGACTAGAGAGAATTGTGCAAGGATTTGGCACAATAGGATGCCTCGGGTGAATAGCGTCGTTAACAAGTCTTAAATCTTGCACAAATCTCCAAGTGCCATCAGACTTTTTAACGGGCAAAATTGGTGTGTTAACTGGGGAGGAACTGCAACGCACAATAGCTCCCCTGTCCAATAATGATTTGAATACAGGCTCTATCCCCTGCTCAGCCTCTTTCGACAACGGATATTGGGCTTTCGACGGGTAATGCAATGTTTTTGCGCATATTTTTAATGGTTGAGCAGTAGATAGAATCCCAAAGTCATAACTATCAGCTGCCCAGAGATTATCTGGAACAGCGGCTAACAGATCTGCTTTCTCTTTTAAAGAGAGAACCCTCCATTTATTGGGTTGGGTTAATGAGGGTATTAAACATGCAGAGAGCTCTTTCTGCACAGGAGTAACTTTCAAAGAACACTATGCATCTTGCATGCATCTTGTGATGGCGAATAAAACAAATTTAGGGTTTCTTGGACCCCTGTCCAATCTTTAGCATTCACACACGCTTTCACAAACGGCCCTAAATCAATCCAATTTTCTTGGGCTTTTACCAATGCAACATGTGGATAAGAATTTGGGTTTGCAAACAAATATTTCAGACCTGGAGACAGGTCTACTACTACTGCAGAGTAGATTTTAGAGGTCAATACGCCGGCTACATCAATAGTCTCAATACTATTTCCTATCTGGTACCACTCTTTCACATACAGCTGATCTGGAGAGCCTTGAAAACATGTGATTGTACACTGAAATTGCTCGGGGGTTTCTGTCTTTTCTAGAACCGAGATCGGAGATTTTAATGCTAAACTAATGTCTTTACACTCATATCCTATCCATGTGGGGTTAACTTTCTGACAATACAGATAAATGGGCCCTTCTAGACCTACTCCTTCAGGAGAAAGAAAAAGTGTAAGATTTAATTTATACATTAGATCTCGGCCTAGTAAATTTTCAGGGCAAACACTGCTCAAGAGAAAAGAATGTTCTACTGTCTGATGTTCATATTGAACCACTAAAGGGGTAGAAACTGGTTCTGCCACTGATTGGCCTGAAGCTCCTGTTACATATATAACTCTATTGCTTTTTAATGTTAAAAACGTACAACTATCTTGCCTTCCAAGTGTACTAACATCCGCTCCTGTATCAACTAAAAAAGATACATCATTACCATTCAGAGAAAGAGTTAGCTTAGGTTGTGCGGCAGCATTTAAAGTCAGTTGTGGATAAAGTTCATAGGGTGATACAGAAGTGTTGGTGAGGGGTCCCGGAGTCCCCTGTTCAGAGTCCTCCCTGTCCTATTCAGAATTTCCATTCTGTGTCCAGAACGGACCCTGAGGGCATCGTTGTGATGATTTATCCCCGTCTTGTCTCCAATCACCCTGCTTCGGACAATATCTCGCTGTTCTATGTCTCCACAATTCCAGCAACCGTTTCTTTCAGTCCACCTAAATCCTGCTCTCCTTCCTCAACAAAGTTTGTTAACTGCTGAAGCCACTCTTCCCAAGAATTCTCTAGCAGTCTGTTGTAAGCTGAGAAATAGCCATTTTAGTCCAATCTTCAGTAGCTGAATACTTGCAGGGACTTAGGGGCAGGAACAGCCAAAGCCAGCTGTGGTGTAGGGGGTGCTGAAGGGAATGGTGGTGGAGATTTACGGACTAAGGGCTGGAGGTCAGGTTCACTCGTCTGCACATAGACTTCAGTTGAAATGTCCATAGCTCCGCACAAACTTCTCTCTCTCTCTGGCCCTGCTCTTTCTGTTCCATAACTTTTCTCTTCTCCTCTCTTTTCCTCGCTTCTCTTTTCCCACTTATCAAACAAATCATACTTAAAAGGCCTAGCCTTCCTTTCCATCTTAGCCCTACATTCAGTTAACCTTTCAAAACTCAACGTACCATCTAAAGGAAATTTTCCTTCAGTCCATCTACTCCACTTATTCAATAAACATTCATCTACACATTCAGGTCCATATTTCTTATACATATCTTTTAAACATCCATAATTATGTATACCTTTGGGCAATTTAACAGTTTAACTATTCCCCATAGCAGTGTCCCTTTAATATATTTTTATTAACCAAATTACCTCACGCCTAAAACAGAGCAAACTATCAGAGTACAATAGCAATGTTCTCAACCAATCCAATCCCCGTATCAAGCGCTTTAAGCCAATCCTACCGATTGTTTCTCTTAGCAGATCCTTTATCGATTGCTCTTCGGCTGTGCTCACAAGCCAACCTTTCTACCTTCCTACAAGTAGAGCAGATTGCTTCGGTGGCACCCCGGCACACAAGCCAACTTTTAACTACAAAGCGGTAGAAAAAAATCGCTTCCCACTCACCACCTAGGTGCCTGTGACCACAATATGGTAATACCGTATCCGAGACACAGGATGACTCCCTTCCGGCAAGGATAGGTCCCGCGGGCGTTGTTGCCTTTTTTCCACGGTATTGTCCCAAAATCAAAAATAGATCTCCCGTAAGGCCTTTTCGGGTCCTACGCCTTCCAGGTTTCACCGCCGCGTCTCGGAGTTAGGAATCCCACCCGCTGCCACCAAAATGTGGTCAAAAATATCCAGGCAACACTCAGGTGTGAGGAACCACTGCAGGTTTATTCACGATACCGGGAGCAGGTCACTAGCAACAGCATGTTCCAGTAACACTACTCAAAGTTCTCTAGGGCGAAGCCCCATCTTATACATGTTAATTACATTGGTAATACAAATCACATGAGTACAATGGTCTTTTCCAAAAATCCTCATACATGCAGAAATACAACAATACATATACACTTCTTGGACATAGCATGTGATCCATGCGCCATACGCAAGTCATGTGGCTACTCCAAGTAAGTAGATAATTGGTCAATACAATACATATACATCCTTCAGCATTCTCTTGCCATAGTCTAGTTCCTGTCGGGATATTCCTAATATTACTGCCTCAGGCAGAATACCCTTAATTCGTGACAAAGGGGGTCGCATGACCTTTATTAGAAAATCATGACATGGAGAGAGCAAATGACAGACAAAGCAAAGTTGATGCACAGTATTGAATGTATAGAAAGCATACACAGAGTAATCCAACATTTCTCCTTCAATGTAGACAAGGTGATATATCAGATGGGCGGGCGTGATATGCTTTTAGTTGCCCTGGATTTCCCATCTAAAATAGGGATAGTTGAAATGCAGGTAAAAACACAACTGCAAGTCAAAAACTTCCTTTATACTTTCTGTACAACTTTATGGAATGACAGTTCATGAAGTTGAAATCAAAGACAAACTTTTCACAGGTTGCATTTATATTTAAGTTTGTTAGCATATAGCAATAAGCCCAATTCATTCATTTAGCACATTTTTCATTCAACATTCTGTCAGTTCATATTTTTCAACAACTGCATGTGAAACTGGGCAATTTCCGGCTGTAGCCAGCTAATGTAGACCCTGGTGTGTGTGTGTGTGTGTGTGTGAGTTTGTGTGTGTGTGTGTGTGTGTGTGTGTGTGTGTGTGTTTGCGTGTGTTTGCGTGTGTGTGTGTGTGTGTTTGTGAGTGTGTGTGTGTGTGTGTGTGTGTGTTTCATGTCTCAGGGAGACCCCAAGCATGACACACAGATCTTCTCTCTGGCCGTCCTGCTAAGCAGCACTCTGGTTTACAACAGCAGAGGGACCATCGACAACAGGGCTGTGGAGGACTTGCAGTATCCTTGTGCACACAACGGTTGCCGAAGAGCTCACAGTATTAAGGAGATTTAGCGTTAGCCAGAGCTTACAGTGTTAAGGAGATTTAATGTTAGCCAGAACTGACAGAGTATTAAAAGAGCATTAACGTTAGCCAGAGCACATAGTGTTATGGGGATTTAGCGTTAGCCAGAGCTCGTAGTGTTATCAAAGTCCTTTTAGACAAATCCATCCACTCAGCGGCCATATTGCAACACTTTTTGGGCACTTATCGGGCATCTATTTCGGCAGAAATGCGCGTGCGCAAGGCTTCACGACACCAATCTTGTTCCAGCGGCGAGATCACAACACGCACAATGTCTTCACAACACACCACATGATTGGCTCAATGTCTTCATAACACAGCACATGATGTCGATGTTTTGCCGCGGAAGGGGTGTGATATGCTTAGACAACTGCCATATTGGCCTTACAAACTAACCCCATGCATTTCTATGGAGGATGTTTTGAGTGCTGTGTCTCATTAGAAAAGTCTCTGGTATTATGGGGCTTTAGCGTTAGCCAGAGCTGACAGTGTTATGAGCATTAGCGTTAGCCAGAGCTGACAGTGTTATGGGGCATTAGCGTTAGCCAGAGCTGACAGAGTTAAGAGCATTAGCGTTAGCCAGAGCTCATAGTGTTATGGGACTTTAGCGTTAGCCAGAGCTCATAGTGTTGCACCTCAACTGCCTGCAGATATGTAACTGAGCTGGCTGAGTACATCAAAGTGAAGTCATCTGATGAAGATGGAGACGATTCCGAGTTTGTGAAGGTCTTCCCCAGCTTTATCTGGGCCGTGAGGGACTTCACTCTTGAGAGGAAGATCGACGACAAGGATGCGACAGAAGATGAATACTTAGACTTTGCCCTGAAGCTGAAACCTGGTATGAAATATCACTTAGACTTTGCCCTGAAGCTGAAACCTGGTATGAAATATCAGCTCCCAAACTCACACTTGGAGTCAGTTCCCAAATACCAAGTATTGTTTTGCCTCTTCTGACCACATTCTTACAAAACTTACGAAAGTGAGGAATAACTTTCAAGCTACAATTTGATTAGATGCTAGGTTCAAATTAATAATACACCATCCTACCTCCTTAGACCTCTGAGCTCCTCGCAGGGTTAGGTGAGCTTAATGTACCCCTCACCCTGATCCTGTTCTTATATTATCAACCACGTCCTTTAGAGGTTACCCCTCACCCTGATCCTGTTCCTATATTATCAACCACGTCCTTTAATAATAATAATAATAATAATAACTTGGTTTTATATAGCACCTTTCAAGTAACCCAAGGTCGCTTTACAAAAGGAGATAGGGCAGGGGAATAGAGGGGAGAAGAGAGGAGGGGGTAGAAATGGGGTTGGGGGGCAGGGTGGTTAAGGACCATAGGCCTCAGTGAATAAATGTGACTTTAGGTGCTTTTTGAACATAGCCAGTGTGGGGGCTTGGCGGATATGGAGAGGTAAACTGTTCCAAAGGGTGGGGGCAGCAACACAGAAGGCTCTGTCACCAAAAGTCCGTAGCCTGGAACAAGGGATGACAAGCTGGTCCTTGCCAGAGGACCTCAGGGACCTTGGCTGGGAGTGATGCTGGATGAGATCGGAGAGGTACTGGGGAGCAAGAGCATTGAGGGATTTGTAGGTAAGGAGTAAGATTTTGTAGGTGATCCGTGACTTCACCGGGAGCCAGTGAAGCTGCTTGAGTGTGGGGGTAATGTGTTGCCATCGCTTTGTGTGTGTGAGGATCCTGGCAGCCGAGTTTTGGACACGCTGTAGCTTGTCCAGTGCTTTGGTGGGAAGACCATAAAGGACACCGTTACAGTAGTCCAGACGGGAGGTGATGAAGGCATGTATCAGAGTCTCCGCATCAGTGTCTGACAGTGAGGGCCGGAGTCTGCAGATGTTTTTGAGGTGGAAGAAGGCGGATTTGGTGATGTTACTGATGTGAGCTTGGAGTGAAAGGTTGCAGTCCAGAGTCACACCCAAGTTACGCACTTCTTGGGAGGGCCTGATGGTAAAGCCATCAACGTTCAGTAAGACGTCCCCAACTTTCTTGGACAGAGACGGAGGGGCCACCACTATGAGCTCTGTCTTGTTGTTGTTGAGTTTGAGCAGGTTGGTGGCCATCCAAGTCTTTATGTCATGCAGGCAGTGAACTAGTGATAGGGGAGGGAGATTGGTAGATGGTTTAGCGCTAATGTAGAGCTGGGTGTCGTCAGCATAGCAGTGGAAACTGAGCCCATGCTGACGGATGATCTGGCCGAGAGGGAGCATATAGATGGTGAACAGCAGGGGGCCAAGCACTGAGCCTTGGGGCACGCCGATGTTGACTGGAGCTGGGGTCGAGTTGGAATCCTTGATAGTGATGTATTGCGTCCTAGTGAAGAGGTAGGAGTGAAACCAGGAGAGAGCAGAGTCAGAGAGTCCTAAGTGTTCATGAAGACGGTGAAGCAAGATGGTATGGGTGTCAAAAGCTAGATAAGTCTAGGAGGATGAGAAGGCTGATGAGGCCGTTGTCTGCAGCTATGAGGAGGTCGTTCATGATCTTAGTGAGCGCTGTCTCCGTGCTGTGGTGGGGTCGAAAGCCAGATTGGAGGGGTTCATAGAGGTTATGGTGGGACATGTGGTGTTGAAGTTGGGCAGCCACCGCTTTTTCCAAGATCTTGCTGAGGAAGGGTAGGTTGGAGATTGGGCGGTAATTTCCAGGATCGTCAGGGTCCAGGCTGGGTTTTTTGAGGGTGGGAATGACCACAGCCGTTTTAAAACTAGATGGCACCACACCAGATGTGATTGAGGTGTTAATAATGTCGGTCATGGTAGGGCAAAGTGTGGGCAGACACGCCTTTACCAGGGCCGTGGGCATGGGGTCCAGTTTGCTAGAGGTGGATTTAGCTTTTGACACAAGATCCATGACCTGGTCATTACTGAGTGGTGAGAATGAGGAGAGAGAGCACAGATGTGGATGAGCAGAAGAGGTGGAGTTGCAGTCCTTCAGGTGAAAGGCAGGTGGACATGGGGCGCCTGTCTGACGGAGCTGCAGGTGGATGTCGTCCACTTTCTGCTGGAAGAAAGTTTGGAACTTGCAGCAGAGTTCTGCAGCATCTGATGGTTGGGGTGGATCTGGAGGGCGGAGAAGACGGTTTACAGTTGAGAAAAGCTGCTTTGGTCGATTCTGGTGTTTACTGATGAGAGTGGAGTAGTACAGAGTTTTAGCCCTGGAGAGAGCCTTTTTGTACTTCCCCACATGATCTTTGTAGGCCTCTTGATGTACAACCAGTCCAGATTTTTTGTACAGCCTTTCAAGCCGGCGCACAGCTGCCTTCAGATGGCGGAGCTCAGGAGTGAACCAAGGCGCGGGCTGGCTGAAAGTGACAGACCGAGTCTTCAGGGGGGCTACAGCATCCAGACTGTGAGAGAGAGCTTTGTTGTAGTGCTCAATAAGGGCATCCACAGAGTGGTTACCCCTAACCTTGATCATGTTCTTATATTATCAACCACGTCCTTTAGAGCTTACCCCTAACTCTGGACCCTGTTCCTGTCCTAATATTATCGACCATATCAATGTCCTTACATTATCGACCACATCAGTGTCCTAATATTATCGACCACATCAATGTCCTAATATTATCGACCACGTCCTTTAGAGCTTACCCCTAACTCTGGACTCTGGTCCTGTCCTAATATTATCGACCACATCAATTTCCTAATATTATCGACCACATCAATGTCCTAATATTATCGACCATATCAAGGTCCTTACATTATCGACCACATCCTTTAGAAGTTACCCCTAACCCTGATATTGACCTTACATTACTGACCACATCCTTCAGTTTTAACTTCACACACTTCACATTGCTTAGACAGAACACACTCAAACACAGACTCCCACCTCTTCCTTTCATGTGTACATATGTCCACTAACCCAGAGTTCTGCTGGTCTCTCCTGAAGGCAGCTCTAAAAAGGTGAATGACCACAACCTTCCTCGAGAATGCATCCGGAAGTACTTCCCATCCCGGAAGTGTTTCACCTTCCCATTCCCCAGCCGCCCGGAGGACGTGATCCGTCTGGACAGCTTGTCCCAGTCAGAGATGGCCCCAGAGTTCCTGGAGGTCACGGAGCGCTTCTGCACCTTCGTCTTCGATCAGAGCCCTGTGAAGCAGCTGAAGGATGGACACACTGTCGACGGCAGGAGTGAGTCAGACTGGAGCTGTGTTGTCACGATAGCAGAGTTAAGACTAAGTATCAGCAGAACAGTCAAACTACAATAACGTTGTCACGATAAAAGGGTTAAGACTACGAGAACACTATGGTTGATAAGTGTATTTAAAGGTTTTCGAGATCTAGTCTGTAAGAACAACTGTAACTAACTCACTCTGTTATGAATTAGCAAATAAATGTAAGTGTTACTGAATAATGTAATAGCCAGCAACACTCTCACAGTGTTACTCCCCCACTGTTACTACACAACCACTGTGTAGCTGATGCACAGACGCCTGTTCCAGAGTGTCTGATCCAGTGTTGCTTAGTTACGTCTATACTGTTCCAGAGTGTCTGTTCCAGTGTTGCTTAGTTACTGCTATACTGTTCCAGAGTGTCTGTTCCAGTGTTGCTTAGTTAATGCTGGCCTGTTCCAGACTGTCTGCTGCAGTGATGCTTAGCAATTGATACCCAAAGACCAAGTGCTTGTGTTTGTTGCCCCCCCCCCACTGAAGTCCTGGGGCACCTGGTGAAGACGTACGTGGAGACCATGTCCAGCGGGGGAGTGCCCTGCTTGGAGAACGCAGTGGTTGCCATGGCGCAGATTGAGAATGAGGCTGCTGTGAAGGAGGGTCTGGAGGTTTACGAGAACGGCATGGCACAGCTGACCGCCTCCTTCCCCGTGGACCTGCGTGACATCACCGCCGAACACCAGCGCCTCAACAGCCTGGCAACGGAGGTCTTCATCAAGCGCTCCTTCAAGGATGACGACGGGAAGCACATTAAGTCTCTGGAGGTAAACTAGACCTGGAAAACTAATAATCAATCATTCTGGAGGTAAACTAGACCTGGAAGACTAATAATCAGTCATTCTGGAGGTAAACTAGACCTGGAAAACTAATAATCAATCATTCTGGAGGTAAACTAGACCTGGAAAACTAATTATCAATCATTCAAATGGCAAACTGCTGGTACGACTACTGACAGAAGATCAGTAGAAGAAGATCATGTCTTTGATGTAGAGTTACCATCCGCTTCATTAGTGTGGAGTTAGTCATCCGCTTCATTAGTGTGGAGTTATTGAAGAATCATCCGGTTCAGTAGTGTGGAGTTATTGAAGAATCATCCGCTTCAGTAGTGTGGAGTTATTGAAGAATAACTAGATAGAAAATAGATTCTGTTTTTCTGTGTGTCATTTCAGGAGGCTGTTAACAAGCTGTTCAGTAGATTCCTTCAGCAGAATGAGGAGGCCTCCGTCCTGAAATGCAAGAAGGTCCTCACAGGTCTCTCTGCTCCACTGAGGGAAAGACTCCAGCAGGGATTCTACATGAAACCCGGAGGATACCAGCTCTACTGCCA